>NC_056725.1:945838266-945883266 GCF_019279795.1 Protopterus annectens | reverse complement strand
ACTGTGTATTTATTATATATGTTGTTGTGTAGAACACTTTGTAGTATACCTGTGTATGAGACAAGGAGCAAATGTAAGTATCCTCACATACATTTAGTTCTATTTATGCAGTAATAGATCAAGAAATATACCTCACCTGCCTACAGGTGCTTCTTTGGGATGATATATTCATTGCACTCCTAGTGTAGAAACTCAGGGATTGTAAACCTTCATTAGTTGTAGTGGGGATTTTAAAAAGTGCGCTCTGTATTCTTTTAGTGAGGGGACCCCTGTGGATGTTCCAATTGTTGGATGTGCTGGTTAGATACATACCAAGGGGGCATTGTACTAAATGATAGGTCTGATGAATGCTGAATACAGTGGAACAATGACCTCCTCAGACCTAGATGCCATACTTTTATTTTTAAGCTGCACAACATACAATGATGGTCAAAGGCTAGATTACTGTTTATGTTTGTAAGCAAGTTCCTGACTTTGTGGGTCAACTCTTACAGATGTGTTGTCAATATGAAAGTTACCAAGGGTGGATGACTTCTCAAAAGATACTATTATGCATTTCTTGACATTTAGTTTTAGTCCATGGCTCTTACACCAGTTATTTGTCTGTGTTAGTCCTTCCCGGAGAACATTTATGTCAGTGGGGGATTCTATGATTGCTTCTAATTTGCAATCATCTGCAAATTTATTCAGCCAGAAGCCACTGCATTTTTGATTTCAGAGAAGTAAATGCCAAAAGGAGTGGGCCCAGAACAAATCCCGCAGGGAGTCCACTTGTGACTGACCTCTTTGTAGAGGTGGACTCTCCAGTTCTGAATAGATGAGTCCTGTCTGTGAGCCAGCTGGTTATCTACAGGGTGACATAAGGGTTTATGCCTAATGTCTTGAGTTTGTCAGCAATGCTCATGTGGGACATTGTGTCAAATGCCTTAGACAGGTCAAGGTAGGCAGTGTGAACACATTGCCCTCATCCATTGCTTTGGTGACTTTCTCAAAGAAGTTCACAAGGCTGAGTAGGACCCGCCCTTGATAAAACCAAACTGGGTTGGGTCCAGTGTCTTGAGATTTCCTTTGTCATTGTTTATCATGTCCATGATAATTCTTTCAATTGCTTTGCCTATGAGACTAATGAGACTTATGGATCTGTAGTTTCCATGGCCTGTAGATGGCCAGCCTTTGTGCAGAGGGATGAGCTGCTGTTCTCCACTCATGAGGCATGAAGCCTGTTTGGAGGCCACAGCAAACAGCAGTTCCAGATGACCTGATAGGTCATGTTTCATGCTGTTCAGAAGCCATCCTGTGATACTGTCTGGGCCCATCAATAAGGTCTTCTTGGCCTTACAAACAGCACTGAGGATCTGTTCCCTAGTGAAAGTAGGGAGAGTTATATTTGATGATATTTCCTGACGGAAGGTTGAGGGGGATACGGGGTAATTCTGGAACTGAATTTGTTGGCCAGTAGGTTTGCTGTATCTTCTGATACAGTATAAGTGGCTCCATTAATAATGAGCGCCACACACAATTGTGTATTGCCTTTGAGGTTGCAGACATAGATAAAGAATGCCTTGTGGTTGTACTTGGCCCGGGAGGCTAATTTTACCTCAGATTTAGCTTTGGTAGACTTTATTTGCCCTCTGAGTTGTTTGTTTAGTTTGATTACAGTGCTCTTATCCTGCTGGGCGCTGCACCTTCTAATCTTTGCTATCATTTTCTTCCTTCTGTTATACAGCCTATTGACGTTGTGATTAAAATAGGGTGGCTTGTTTCCTGAGTTAGTTCTGTACTTCTTCCTGGGGGGTACAGCTGCCTCTATGCAGCTATTAATATGCTTGTACTGGGTTTCTGTGAACAGTTCCACATAGGCAGCAGTGTTCTCAGAGTTTATGGAGTCTTGAAATTTTACCAGGTCATTGCTTAATAGTAGGAAGTTAGCTTTAGAGTAGTTCCTAATCATTCCAGGGTTAGCTGGAGTTCCAGGTTTTATTTTTACTTCAAAGGACACCATTTTCTATTCTGACCTTAGCAGAGAAGACATTACACTAGGGGGTGTGCAGCACTCTCCCATATTAGTGACGACCAGATCCAGTATGTTTGCAACCCTGGTTGGTGTACTGACAATCTGTTCGAGGAAGTTATTTTTACAAAATCCAGAAATCTCTGTGCCTGCACATTTGGAGTCATATATGATTCACAGTTAATAATGGAGTAATTAAAGTCACCCATCAATATGGCATTGGGTTGGATAATGAGCGTTTTCGATAAGTTCAAATACATGTTATGGGTTGCCTGGGTCATGGTGGGGGACCTATAGCTTGCTTCATACAGCCTAATTATTCTGACTGGCATGTGAACAATTATAATCTGCATATTGGTCACAGTGTCATAATGTATGATATTGAACAACAAGGATTAATACAATGAAAGTACTTGCATCCTGATAAAGAAATAATCTTCATAAGATGAAAAGATGGAGTTTTCCTGTAAACGAACTCACTATATCTAGAAAACACTCAAAATTTACTGCTAAAACATCCTTTTTCACAGTATGACAAGATTAGGTGCCAGTGCTGCCTTACTGCATTAATAACAGAGAATATCAATGCATATGTTACACTGAATATGTTGTATGCTAATATATTTGTGGTGTTGTCCTCAGACATTAAACATTTAAGTGGTTTCTGCTTGCCATAATAATTTTGCAGAAAGATGAAACGTGAAATGCTAGATCAAGTCAGAGCAGGCAATACTGATATTAACAAAAATGACATAGGGAAGTGTTAAAATTTAATTGTTATAAGTTATAACACTGTGTTGATATCTTCTACATCCTTTACGTATGCATGCATGCAGGAATGCTTAACTATCAGTTTTGAAAACTAGCTATTGGCATAGGGGAAGCTTAGATCACAATCTTGAAAGATATTGTATAATGCAACTGTCACTTATTTTTAGGTTCATAGATTAATACTAAGCTAACTGCCCTTGAAAGACATTTTAAACCTAGCCATTTATCCCTTGTGAGACTCAAATGCTGCACCTTTTGCTTGCAAAGCAAACACCTTAACCATTAGGCCACCCTCCCTTTTAGATTCCTTTGATCTGCTGTTGCCTACCCTACTTGTGCATTCCAGGAAGAGTTTTTAAATCAGGCAGTGGACACCTCTAAGTAATCAAAAAAAAAAAAAAATATATATATATATATATATATATATATATATATATATATATATCTGTGTGTGTGTGTGTGTGTGTGCGTGTTGTTATTGTTTGTCTTTCGGCTTTTCCTTTTCCCGGTAAGGGGTCGCCACAGCGGAACTCCAGTCCGCTAATGATTGGCAGTAGATTTTTTACAAAACAACAAGGTGCCAGCTCAATGCCCAACCTTCAACAAAGGCATGCCCATTTACACACGCATGTCTTTCAAACACTACCCAACCTCGGGGAGGACATGCAGAATCCACACAGAAGGCACTCCCAAGCCAAGCCAAGAATCGAACAGGAGAACCTCTTGCTGTGAGGTACCAATGCTACCACCATACCACTGCATACACATACATACACATACTGACAGAGAGAGGGGGGGGGAATATTGATATATATAGTGGCAGTTCCTGAAGCATTTCTGGACAGTTCTGGTTTTCCAGACCTATAGTTTTTTCTAGGATGAAGTTATTTTATCTTTTAAGGTTATTTTACTAGGTTTGCTTAAAGGTTACAGCATTCAGCACTGCATGCATTCATCTAAAATGTTAATAGAGCAACAAGTTTGATACCAAAATGCATTTGCTGAATAATAAGACATAAAATTTTGATGACTGTAAGTAAATCTAAGTGATTTACCAGAAAATAAAAAATGTATGAAGGAAAGGGCAAAAATATGAGAGAAAATGAGACATTCTACAAAATTGAGAGGCACTTATCTACCATAGTCCATTGTGTCAATTGTCTGATTTGTTTATTTATTTATTCATCTATTTTCTTTGTTAACTGGGTAAATGAACTAGTATTAAACACTGGACCATTTTAAGATACGACTCAGGCCGAATGATAAAAACAAATATATAGAGAAAGATCAAATAATACACACGCATGCAACATAAATATATATGTATATATATGAGAGAGAGAGATACAGTAAAGAACTAAACACACACACACACACACACACACACACACACACACACACACACACACACACACACGTGTGTGTGTGTTTTCCCTCTATTTGAAAAATGTCTATTTGGTCGATAAGTGATGTAGGTGGTTTTTAATATCATGCATGCACTCAAGTCCCCCCACAACAAGTACAAATACAACTCTGTCATTGTCCATGTTGGAGTGAATGAGTTGAGATATACCTCCCTGGACTACATGAAAAGAGACATGGAAGAGCTCTCAGATCATGTGGCCCAGGCAGGTATGACCCTTGCCCTGAGTAGCATCCTGCCTTCGCCCAAAATGATACCACAGTATAAGGACAAAATGATTGACTTCAACAATTTGTTAAGCTTCTGGTGTCATTCAAAGGGGATCCAGTATCTGTCCGCCTGGGATGACATGATCGACAAACCACGATGCTTTGCCAGAGATGGTCTGCACATGTTGCCCTTGGAATTCAGGTTACTGGCTAAAGCTATTGCCACCCCTATAGTGCCTTTTTTAGGCAAGGTTCAAAGGACAAAACCACCAGCGTAACAGATACAAGCATGCAAATTCTGAAGGTAATGCTACTCAATGCTAGAAGTCTAAACCTCAAAATGCACTCTCTCAAGGCACTCCTAAGATGGACAACATCAATATTTGTGCAGTAACTGAGACCTGGTTCAAGGCTCCAGACAGCACCCCTGCAATACCAGGCTACAACTCTTACCACACTTTTTTGCCACCAAACCAAGACCGAAACACTAAAGATGAAGGAGTGTCCATATTCACCAAGGATATTCACACCTCCAGGCTAGTTGCCCAACACAATGCATCTGAAATTCTCCAGGTGCACTAACACTAAGTAAGACTGCAATCCAAATTGTAGCTTGCTACAGATCCCCCACCATGCCCCAAGATTCTCACTACACCTTTCTAAAAATACTGGAAAATATTAAAATACAACCAAACACCCTAATACTGGGTGATTTCAACTACCCCACCATTAACTGGGAAAACTACTTGAGTACCAACACCTTTTCCCAATGGTTCTTGTAATTCATAAATTCCAACACCCTGGATCAGCTAATCTATTGTCCCACCAGGGGCTTCAATATCCTATACCTGGTCATTACCAACATGGGAGATAGATGCTCAACACCAGTGGTCACCCCCTCATTGGTCAGGTTTGACCATAAGCTAATCACCCTTGACATTCACATCCCACCCCCCACCCCCCAGTGAGGAAATCTCCATAAAAAACTTCTCCAAAGTCAACTTCATGTTACTCAAGTCAGAAGTGGCAAACTTCATGACACCCATGCAGGTGGGAGCTGAAAGTTCGACTGCAGAATCCTACACTAAGGCACTGTATGAGCACATCCACTCGTGCATGAATCATGCCATCCCAAACAGAACCAAGACAGTCCCCTCCAAAAAAAGGAAGCCAATCTGGTAGTCCCCTGCCATAAACAAACTGTACAACAGGAGGAAGAAACTGTGGCAGAAAAGAGGAAAATCCCAGGATGCAAAAAACTCCATTACCAGCCTCAGTAAGAAGCTGAGATCCCTGATAAAATCCTCCAAAGCTAGTTACGAAAATAAAATTGCCAAAGATTCCAAAGACAACTACAAGGCATTCTATAGTTATGTTAAGAATGTATATGGCAATGCTCTGATCTGCTCTGAGCTACAACAGAATGGCATTAAATATACTGATCCCAAGGATATTGCCAGTATCCTGGCAGATAAATTTAGTGCCAACTTTACCTCCCTCTCACCCCCTAAAGGGCCCATTTCAATACCAAAAGATTGCCAAATTCCGGTAATCATGGCCACACAGGTAGAAACTGCACTCTCCAAAGCCAAGAATACAGCATCCATGGGGACAGATGACATCCCAGGCTGTGTACTACATGAACTACAAAATGAAGTGGCACCTCACCTAAGTGTCATGTTTAATCATAGCCTCACCTCAGGCTTCGTGCCCACTGAGTGACACACAGCTAAAGTTATCCTACTCCACAAGGGGGGATTCACCTTGGATCCCAGGAACTACCGTCCCATCAGTCTGACGATCCTGATATGAAAGGACATGGAACACATTATCATGGAATATATAAACAAAGACATTGGCAACCTTCAAACACTGGACCCCACCCAGTTTGGGTTCATGAAGGGCCAATCTTGTCTCCTGAATCTGATTGACCTCTTTGAATCAGTCTCCAGAGCACTGGACAAGGGTAAGGTGGTCCACGCAGCCTATCTGAACCTCGCCAGAGCCTTCAACACCATCCCCCACTCTGGAATCATTGATGAACTTACTAAGCTGGGCATAAATCCCTATGTCACTCTATGGGTTGCCAACTGGCTTACTGACAGAACCCAGACTGTAAAAGTAGCCAACTCCAAATCCATCTCCAGACAAGTGACAAGTGGAGTACCTCAGGTCCTCGGAATGCTCTTGCTTGGCATCTATTTCTCTGAAGTACAGGCCAACACTAAGGGACTCTGGCTAACAAAGTTCACAGATAACTGCAAACTGGGAGCCATTAGCGGATCCCCAAATTATGTGGACATTCTACAAAAGAGCCTTACAGAAACAGATGCTTGGTGCCAGACCCATGGGCTCAAGCTTAATGCCAAGAAATGTATAGTTATCCCCTTTGGGAAAAAACTATGTACCCATGAATTACCACATAGGTGGCAGTACACTAAACACTGAAAGTGTGATGAGATACTTAGGGACACAGGTGGACAGTGGTCTCACCTTCGATAACCACATAGCCACAGCAGTCAGGAAATCCTTCTATGTGGTACACCTCACCACTAAAGGCTTTTCATCAGAAAAAAGGAGGTTATTGTCCCACTGTACTCATCCCTCATTAGACCCATTATAGAGTACAATGCCCCATTTGGTATGTACCTCACAAGACATCTGCAACAGCTGGAAAGGCCGCATAAATACCTCACTAAAAGAATCACAGACCTAAAGCAGATGCCCTACGCTGACCGTCTAAAAAAACTCTAGCTATACTCTGTGGCATATCGTCTACTCAGAGGTGATCTCTGCTTAACATACAAGGCCATGTCAAACCCTGAGCTGCTGGACATGCTCCACTTAAAGAAATCCCATTCCCTCAGAGCCACACAATCCAGGGATCTAAACCTTGTCATCACAATGAACAAAATATGCTGGAGAGATGGGGTCCTGTCCCAGAGACTCCCCATACTCTGGAATACACTGCCCATACATGTCAAGCAGAGTGCCTCCTTGGCCCTCTTCAAAAGGAACCTTGATGATTGGATGGGGGATAGGAAATTCACTCCGGGGATCACATCAGTCGCCCTGCTAGACAGGGGTCCAGGGAAGTAAATATTGTTGGAAGAAATATCCAGGGAATTGTTATGGCTAGGCTTGTAGAGGCCCTAGTACCAACCTATGAACCTATGAACCTGTGGATAGCTAAACATTCAAAATGTCAAGTGACTGTTTCGCCGTGCAAAGTGAGTTGGGTGGAAGGTGATGACAACATTTGTATGTCAGAATCACGGTTAGGGTTGGGATAGGTGGGGGTATAAGGTTTGTATGTTTTTGTGTCAGTGTGTGTGTATTTTAGGGTTAGGTAAGGGGGCAAATGTGGTGTTCTCAGTGTGTGTTTTTGTGTCTGAGTGTGTCATGTGTAGTGGCAGTGTTACAGGTAGGTGTTTATTAAGTTAAAGTGTACAGTTAGGATTGGGGAATCGGGCAGCTTTAGGGTTAGGGTTAGCAGCCATAACTAAGATGATATGGGGTGGGGAGCACAATATACCAAGCAAATTATGCTTCCCATTTCCACTATGCTATTTCTTCAAATCTGTACTTCATCACCTGTAATACCTTTTTCAAGTAAAGATATATATACAGGACACACTCACATGTTATACCTAACCTACAGCTAAAGTACAAACTAAAATGGGTCCTACCAAATTATCACTTTAACTCCACTCTGTCCCGGGAAAGTGACATCCACCCGAACCCTGTCCCTTTTCCTCCAGCTCAGCACACCTATACTTCACAAACTAAATCTGCTTCCACTTTCCCTCCTCCCCTCCTTTTAATAGGGGCACCAGTCTACTCTTCCTAAACATGACTCTGAGGAGCATATATAACAAGATATCAGACTTACATACCTGCAAAACGTCACATTCCCCTGATATACTTGTGGTCCCTGAAAACTTGTTCAAACAGGATATGATTGACCTGGAAATCCTTACCTCAGGCTACAATATAATAAGAAATGACAGACAACTTGCTGCCTACACTCACTCCCATCCTAAATTCTCTAGTGCAGAAACTTGCAATGCTATTCTTGAAATAAAATGCACGTGCATATGTATCAAAATCAGTATATATATATTCCACCTGGAAATAACACTGTTACTACTGAAGATATCCTGTACTGTAGCTCCAATAATATTCACTGTAAAACTATAGTATTTGGAGACCTAAATATTGACTGACAGCTCACTACTTCAGACAACCCTACTCTTTATTTGAACCTGTCTGGTTTCACCAAACTCAGAACTGTTGCAATAAGAACAAACAAGCAGAGCAATAAGTAGTCCATTCTCGACTGGATCCTGACTAACCCCTAGTCAGAATTAGCACTGCTTGTTGTCTGACGGACACCATCAGTGACCACCTGCCAACATTTGTAGTACAGCAAACAAACTATATAGTGAAACACATGTGTTTCAATCAAATATTTGGCTATCTCTAGTCATCAATGACAACATTATCTCCTTACTCTATAAAAACCGTTACAGCACCCTTAAAACCATGTCCCTGGCAAATATTGTATCTCCTTTCAACTTTACATTCCTAACCATACTAAATTAAGTAGCTCCAATTAAAACAAAAATAATAAAATCAAACCCAGCACTTTGGCCAGCAAAAGCAACCAGGCAACTACGGTGGCAAAGAGACAAATCCTGAAAACTATATTCCAACAACAAAACTCAGCAAAACTAGCAAAACTTCAAATACCTAAGAAACCAATGCAAGCAAAAAAATTATAAAAGACAAAAAAGACTATTACACCAGTCTGCAGAATAAACACCTATATAATCCCAAACAGTTCTGGTCAGCTATGAATAATGTCACCCTGGCCAAACTGCTACACCCTTCCCTTCCATCAGTAACACTTCAAGCTCTATACCCTCTCAGTTCAACACCTTTACAACACAATCAGTCCTCTCCCATTACAGACAACCAGCCACTCTCTTTTTTTTTCTCAATCTGCCTCTCTCAGCTATCCAGAAACACCACCAAAAGCTAAAAACTGCAGCCCCAGCAGCCAATATTCTTCCATCAGAATTTTTTAAAACTTGCTGCCGATCCCCATGCATATCCTATTTCAATACTGATAAACATCTCTACTACATAAAACTATGTTCCTTTGTCTAAAATTAACTGCACATAATCCCACTTCATAAAGGAGGTACTCCATCACCCCTCTCTAAAATATTAGAAAAACACATTCTCATAGATGTTTGTCCAGACTTCTTACACTAATAGTTTGATAAATTTGGCAACCTGCTTACAGAAAGGTCTCAGATGTAAAATTCCTTTAAGAAACTGTTTTACCAAAAACAAATAAGAAAGTGGTGGATTCATGGGCAGACGTGCTGAAATGGCTACAAGATTTATCTTGATGGTGGAGTAAAAGAGGTCACACGACAGTAACTCACACAAATATTTGAGCACCACTTGTACATAATCATTGATAAGGCCCTGGTTATTTGCTAGGCACGAACTAGAAAATCTTTTCACTTGCCAATATACAATCTCCTAGTAGGGCATTTTCTTGCCTCATTTAGTACCTATTGCATGACCTTTGCAAATAAGTGCCTAAAAGAAATTAAAAATTAATCATCTAGGCAGTTAGTTGAAGATGTTTGAAACTGGAATGTATCAAACTCTCATTATCTTGTTATGAGTAGGTCCAGTTTGTGAGCATGCTCGTGGTAACTGCCCTTGGCCAATTCTATAAGATGAGATAACAAATGTTGCCCTGGCAAAAGGGAGTTTCCAGAATTATTTTTGGAGTCCTTCTGAATCTTCAGAACTACCATGGATATTAGTGGAAAGGGTCTAAATGCATAAAGGAACATTCTTGCCCACAGTAATGAAAATGCTTCTTTTTTCCAGGCCTTCCTCCAAGGAGTTCTACTGCAGAATTTGTTCAACTGTGTTTTGAAAGGAGACAAACTGGTTGGAGGGTTAAGAAGTGCTGAAGTGCTGGCTCCCCAAGCCATGATAAGGAACCTGCACAGAGGATTTGTCTTAGTACCCCCTTGATTTTTGATGTACCACATCACTTTGGTGTTGTCTGTAATCACCTGAAGAGGTCCAGGAGACCATTGATGATGAAAAGATTTTAAGGTATGGATCACAGCCAACACTTCTTTGATATTTATATTCTTTTGTATGTCTGAGGAATCCCACAGGGCTTGCCTCCTTACTCCCACTGAAACTGCCCTAAGCAAAATCTGAGGGATATGTAGTTACATATTAGCTCTCAGCTAGAGTACAAAAAGGGAAACTTGAATTTGTTTGTATTTCTAGTCTCCACCACTGCAGTTACTTTTTCACAAAGCCCAAGACTGCAATCTAAAATTCTGGAGGATGAAAATATAGGTGTTTTTTTTAGAAACCATTTAATTTTTATAAAGTGCAATCTGGCAAAAGAAATCATGAGAATCATAGATGTCACAACCCTCAGGATCCTGAGATACTCTCTGACTTTAGTATGAGACTGATTTGAGTATTTCAGAAAATTTTCCAAATAACAGTCTATATTCTTTTCTGTCAAATAGGCCTTTTGCTGCAGGGTATCTATAAGACATCCCAGAAAGACAATCCTATGCGACAGGGTCAAGGAGGGCTTCTAAATATTTATCTGGAACCCAGATTGGGAAGAAGAGAACAGACCATTTGTAATGACTCTTGACATCTGGGAAATGACACTGGAAAGATAAGTAAGTTGTCTAAATAAGGACATACGTGAAAGCCATTCAGTCTGCAATGAGCTATGATTGGAACTAGATAATCTGTAAATACCCTTAGTACTGTAGACAGCTCAAAGAGTAATGCAGAGAAATGATAATGTGACCCACACGCAGAAAATCTATAAAAATTCTGAAAGCCTCTGTTATGAGAATGTGATGGTATATATATTTTAGGCATGATGTTAAACACAAAGCTTCCTCATGGAATGAGGGGTAACAGATTCTGAAGGGTCAGTATCATGACATGGTTCTATGATTTCTAGGGTGAGAAAGTGCTGAAGAACCTGAAGAAAATGTTATGTTTGGTATGGAGGGTGTGAAAGGATGTGTTTGTATCCATGCCAACTGTATTCCTTCTGAACTACCTTTAACACCCAAGAATCTTCAACAATCAGTAGCCAAAGGGTAATATACAGAGTCAGTAACTGGGACAAATTTTGACAAATAGGGTCAGGAGGGGAGGGGTTGGGGGCAAAATTGTTGGAATAGTCATTCCAAAGTTGTTCAAGAACAAACAACTGATAAAATATAATCAGATCCTGCAGATAGACTAGTGGTGGACCGTAGCTGGGATAGCTACTAAAGTTCAAAAAAATGACACGGATATATGAAACTTGAATTATGTCACTGATAAAACAGAACGAAAAAAAGATGAAAAACACTTCTTTTAAATCCACAGAAACCTCACTGAATTGGCAAGATGTTGAACTAAAGTGTAACAAAAGGACTGTTACACACTGATGTTTAGCAGTTCAAAGTTAAGTAGGACTAAATCTGTTTATATCCCAGGCATATACATTCCTATAACTCTTCCAAATGATGCAAAGTAACTTGAACACAACTCACAACAGTCTGTGTGGGGAGACCATAACAAGCATAAAAAAGTACCTTGGAATGTTTGTAAAAGCTGATAAAATGTTGTAGAGCAAATGCCTGGTTGCTCAGGAAGTCCTGACTATCCGTTTAGCTTGTGGTAGAGAAAACCCAATCCAATACTTGTTAGTTAGAAAAACACAAGAAGCTTCCCTTTGCAAACTCAATAGTTCCAAACTTGCAGGAAGCAAATGAAGCACTAGAAGCACTAGCACAATTGCTATGTAAACAAACTCAGAAGTTCCAAACTCATACACTGTTATACACTGATGTTTAGAAGTTCAAAAGTGAAGTAGGACTAAATCTGTTTATATCTCAGGCATATACATTCCTGTAACTCTTCCAAATGATGCAAAGTAACTTGAACACAACTCACAACAGTCTGTGTGGGGAGACCACTACAACCATAAAAAAGTACCTTAGAATGTTTGTAAAAGCTGAAGAAATGTTGTAGAGCAAATGCCTGGTTGCTCAGGAAGTCCTGACTATCCGTTTAGCTTGTGGTAGAAAACCCAATCCAATACTTTGTAGTTAGAAAAACACAAGAAGCTTCCCTTGGCAAACTCAATAGTTCCAGACTTGCAGGAAGCAAATGAAGCACTAGCACAATTGCTATGTAAACAAACTCAGAAGTTCCAAACTCATAGGAAGCAAAAAAGGCGCTGTAGACTGAAAATAAATCCTTTATTACAACGATAGCATTCCTTAAGCACTATTTGAGCTTTCATCTGCACCATCGCAGACTTCATCAGAACTAGTGCAAAACATTTAATTAACTCATTTAAAAACAGTTTTGGCAAAACTTTGTTACTCAATTTAAAGAAACAGTACTCCATTTGTAACATAACTAATATTGGACCTATATAAAAAACATATAAATCTTGGTGATTTATGTATATACATACCAAAAGTAAATACAAATGTATATATAATTATGAATATTGATTTTAAAAGTTGATTTTAAAAAGTCACTAAAAATAATTATTCATATGGTATTGTGATTGAAATACTAAAACATGAATTAAATTCACTATGTGTACTTACATTTCATCAAATATTGCAGCCATAAAAATATTATATATCAAGAATTAAAATGGTTTTATACTTATAAAATCGTTAATACCTGGATTCCTGGTGGAATCAGTTAAAATCTGCCACTTGCTTTCTTTACAGGCCAGTCTTGTTTTCCAATCCCCTCCAAAAGGAATTTCCTTCACCTCATCTATTATCATAAAGGAGAATGTGTGTCCCTCACCATATTCCTTGATGTGTCTGTATACGGCATTTTTACTATCCATTTTCCTCATTTTATAATAATGCTCATAAATACGTTTCTTTAACTCTCTTTCTGTTTTGCCTATATAATAGGCTGGACATTTTGCACAGAGCTAAATATACTATGTGCTTGGTGCTGCAATTTCCACCTATGCTCCTAATTTTACTGTGATTAATGTCATTCAAAACAATATCACTGTTGGTGTTTATATGTGTACATTGTTTGCATCTTCCGCACTTTCTGGTGAAAACCTTGTCTTTATTATTGTTTCTGCCTTTCCCTAACTTGGAATGTTCCAGTAATCTTTTTATGTTGGGACCAGTTTTGTATACTATCTTAGGTTCCTCACCCAGTATATTTTTGTTGACATCTGATACTGTGATAATGTCCCAATATTTCTTTATAATGTCCTTAATCTTGGTGCTGTGAGGGGTATAGGTCAAAACACACACTCTACCCATATTTGCTTTCTGCAAGTTAGCGTTAATCTCTTTATCAAGACCTAGCAGTGGTTTGTATTTTATTCCCCATTGGGATTTGACAAATTCAATGGTATCACTAATCATGTTGCTGGGATATCCTCTCCTTTCAAATAAATCTGCTAACAGAACCATTTCTCCTTCCATGAATTCTCTAGTTGATGACATTCTAGCACATCTAATGCACTGTCCCTTCATAATATTTTTGAAAATGTGTGGTGGATGTTCACTTCCAAAATAGATAATCATTAGAGAATGTGCTTTTTCTATGTATCTTGGATGTAAAACCTTCCTCATTGGAACCTATGAACACATCCAAATATGAAATACCTGAGTTATTTGTTTCATAGGTAAATTTCAAAAAAATTGGTAGTTTCGTTGATGTATTCAATAAATTGTGGTATTGTCTCGTCCCTTCCACAGAATGAATATATCGTCCAGAAATCTTACATAGAAGGTGATGTAGCTGGAGAATGCACAGTTGGTAATGAATTCATTCTCCCAATCAGACATAACCAAGTTTGCAAATATGGGGCACAAGATGCCCATAGCAACTCCTTGCTTTGTCTGAAAATTCACCCTCGAAAGTAAGATAATTGTGATCCAACACTAGGCCCATCATATCCATGATTAGATTTATTTTATCCCAGGTCAATGTAGAAAACTTTCTAAGACTCCTGGCAAATCTCTCTAGTCCCTCGTCCTTAGGAATACATGAAAATAAGTCACATACGTCAATGGTGATGAATGTAAATTGTTCTGTCCATTTGTCAGGACTGAGTTTACTCAAGAAATCCCATGAGTCTTTGATGATGAATGGTACATGTGTATAAATGTGTTTCCATCTATCGATCGTTACTCCTATGTTATATGTTTTTGACTTTGAACCTGAGATGATGGGTCTGAAGGGTGGTTTGGTCAGAGACTTATGAATTTTCGGTATTCCTATTATGCAAGCCATCACTGGATGATCAACTTTTAGAAACCTATATACTTCTTCTGTGATGCGGTTATCAATAAAGTATTCTTCCAAAGCTATGTCAATTCTTCTAAAACCTTGGTTAATTTGATTGATTGAAACCTGTTGGTAATTCCCAGAATGGTATAAAATATGGTGTATCTCAGTGATATAATCTTTTGGGGATAAATAACTGCCCTCCCCTTGTCGGGTTTCATTAGTCTTACGTCTTTTTATACATATATTCATTCAGTACCACTCTTTCTTCTTTGGAGATGTTATCTTTGTAAATTCCTGTTTTTCCGATATTCTCTTGTGATTTCATGGTTGAGTAGATACAGTTCTTTACATATCATTTGTTCAAATACATTCACTTGTGAATTGTACTGAGGTATAAATGTACTTTTTCTTTTTAATTCAGTGGGTATATATGTGGCCTCATCATCCTTTCCTTTTTCAAATAGTAGAGCCAGGTTAAGTCTGCGACTATATAATTTGATTTCTTTGATATGATCTACTAGATTGAATTTCTGTGTAGGGATGAATTTGGTTCCTTTGCATAAAAGGGAACATAATTCTTCATGAATAGGGACATCTGTGTAGTTGTACACGTTGAAGCCTTTATAGTGCGTGATACTAGGTTTTCCTTTTTCTAATTCTGATGTATCTACCTCCTGTATGTCTATTTTCACAGTTTCATGTCCATCATTTGAATTTTCATTGTTGATGTTGAAGGGAGATGGGACCACGTCAATCTCTAGATGGAACTAAAATGGCAGGAGGAGAGACAGTAAAACCTCCAACTGTCGTTCTAAACTGACAAACTCTGGATTTTACTTGTATTTTCTGCTGCTCTGGTAATTTGTTTTTCCATAATTTTGATGGTGTCTTCCTCCCTGAAAATTTTCCTGTCTGTCCACCTGTCTTCTACCTCTTACATGTGTATATCCTTCATCTAATCTTTCTTTCCTATCTTGTGGCCAAACATATACCTTACAAGTTCTATATAGCTCCATATCACGCTCTAATTTTTGTTTTTCCTTCGAAAATATTTTCCGCTGTGGTTTCTGCCATTTGGAATTGTTTGTGGTATAAATCATACCACTGTTCAAATGCAGGGTTACATAAAATAAATTCATTAACATGCTCTACTTCATCAATGAGTACATTCAACTTATCCTCGTAACACTTCAATAACAAATTCATATAACAAATGCCAAAATCATCAAACAAACTGTTGAAAGCTGAAATTGTACTCTCATTGTATTCTAGGCCCATAGGTAGTTTGAAAACCTAATCCCTTTGGGAACTACCTTAATTAATGCATTGCTTCAAATAAGCTTTATCAACTTTAATATTCTGTATTTGTATTAAAATGTTTCCCATTTTGTATATACTACTTTTGATGGATTCATTTTGATCATCATCCCCATATTTTTTTGTTAATAACATTATCATGATGTTGAAACATTTCATTAGAGTGTGATGGATCAAAAGCATAATCATTTTTGAGAAACTTATTGAACGTGGAATAATTATTTTCAACATGTTTTCCTTGTGTAACTCTCTTGTTTCTTACAGTATTTTCATTGTGTAACAAGTTAGAATTACTAGGTATAGTACATTGAGTTTTAGTATTTGGCATACATGCCATAGCAGAATAGGTTTTTTTGGGGGGTGCATGTTTCGCTTGGCCTCTATAGTCCATTTCAGCTCTACTGTGAAAAAGCTGAAATCGAAGGTAAAGTCCTTTTCAGGTATCGATAGGTCATCAATGGGTTCATATCTATATTGCCAGTTCTGTGTGATGACCCTGTTTGATTTAAACATCCCTGTCCATTGGGTATTTCAACATTGGTATCCACTGTCAATATCAAGTCATTCTCTCTGTTATCCTGAATCCTGGGTATGTCCTTGTGGGAAGATGTTCGTTCATGTTTACCGTTAATATGTGTAGATTTAACAATCGTGACTAATTCCGTGAGCTTGCTGACATCTTGGTGTAATCTGGCTACTTCAGCCCTTAAAAGTAGAATTTCTTCACCATCCAATACAGCCGACGCCCCAACCACTGCTTCCGCCATCACTGTAAGGCAATTAATAAGGTTGTGCAAGAACAAACAACTGATAAAATATAATCAGATCCTGCAGATAGACTAGTGGTGGACCGTAGCTGGATAGCTACTAAAGTTCGATATGAAACTTGAATTATGTCACTGATAAAACAGAACGAAAAAAAGATGAAAACACTTCTTTTAAATCCACAGAAACCTCACTGCCGAATTGGCAAGATGTTGAACTAAAGTGTAACAAAGGACTGTTACACACTGATGTTTAGCAGTTCAAAGTTAAGTAGGACTAAATCTGTTTATATCCCAGGCATATACATTCCTATAACTCTTCCAAATGATGCGAACACAACTCACAACAGTCTGTGTGGGAGACCATAACAAGCAGTACCTTGGAATGTTTGTAAAGCTGATAAATGTTGTAGAGCAAATGCCTGGTTGCTCAGGAAGTCCTGACTATCCGCTTAGCTTGTGGTAGAAAAAATCCAATACTTGTTAGTTAGAAAAACACAAGAAGCTTCCTTTGCAAACTCAATAGTTCCAAACTTGCAGGAAGCAAATGAAGCACTAGAAGCACTAGCACAATTGCTATGTAAACAAACTCAAGTTCCAAACTCATACACTGTTATACACTGATGTTTAGAAGTTCGTGAAGTAGGACTAAATCTGTTTATATCCCAGGCATATACATTCCTGTAACTCTTCCAAATGATGCTGAACACAACTCACAACAGTCTGTACAACCATAAAAAGTACCTTAGAATGTTTGTAAAGCTGAAGAAATGTTGTAGAGCAAATGCCTGGTTGCTCAGGAAGTCCTGACTAGTAGAGAAAACCCAATCCAATACTTTGTAGTTAGAAAAACACAAGAAGCTTCCCTTGGCAAACTCAATAGTTCCAGACTTGCAGGAAGCAAATGAAGCACTAGCACAATTGCTATGTAAACAAACTCATAGTTCCAAACTCATAGGAAGCAAAAAAGGCTGTAGACTGAAAATAAATCCTTTATTACGACTTCATCAGAACTAGTGCAAAACATTTAATTAACTCATTTAAAAACAGTTTTTGGCGCCAAAACTTTGTTACTCAATTTAAAGAAACAGTACTCCATTTGTAACATAACTAATATTGGACCTATATAAAAAACATATAAATCTTGGTGATTTATGTATATACATACCAAAAGTAAATACAAATGTATATATAATTATGAATATTGATTTTAAAAGTTGAATTCACTATGTGTACTTACATTTCATCAAATATTGCAGCCATAAAAATATTATATATCAAGAATTAAAAATGGTTTTATACTTATAAAATCGTTAATACCTGGTGGAATCAGTTAAAATCTGCCACTTGCTTTCTTTACAGGCCAGTCTTGTTGTGAATTTAATTCATGTTTTAGTATTTCAATCACAATACCATATGAATAATTATTTTTAGTGACTTTTAAAATCAACTTTTAAAATCAATATTCATAATTATATATACATTTGTATTTACTTTTGGTATGTATATACATAAATCACCAAGATTTATTTGTTTTTTTATATAGGTCCAATATTAGTTATGTTACAAATGGAGTACTGTTTCTTTAAATTGAGTAACAAAGTTTTGGCGCCAAAACTGTTTTAAATGAGTTAATTAAATGTTTTGCACTAGTTCTGATGAAGTCTGCAGATGAAAGCCAACTAGTGCTTAAGGAATGGTATCGTTGTAATAAAGGATTTATTTTCAGTCTACAGCCTTTTTTGCTTCCTATGAGTTTGGAACTTGAGTTTGTTTACATAGCAATTGTGCTAGTGCTTCATTTGCTTCCTGCAAGTCTGGAACTATTGAGGGAAGCTTCTTGTGTTTTTCTAACTACAAAGTATTGATTGGGTTTCTACCACAAGCTATACGGATAGTCAGGACTTCCTGAGCAACCAGGCATTTGCTCTACAACATTTCTTCAGCTTTTACAAACATTCTAAGGTACTTTTTTATGGTTGTAGTGGTCTCCCCACACAGACTGTTGTGAGTTGTGTTCAAGTTACTTTGCATCATTTGGAAGAGTTACAGGAATGTATATGCCTGGGATATAAACAGATTTAGTCCTACTTCACTTTTGAACTTCTAAACATCAGTGTATAACAGTGTATGAGTTTGGAACTTCTGAGTTTGTTTACATAGCAATTGTGCTAGTGCTTCTAGTGCTTCATTTGCTTCCTGCAAGTTTGGAACTATTGAGTTTGCAAAGGGAAGCTTCTTGTGTTTTTCTAACTAACAAGTATTGGATTGGGTTTTCTCTACCACAAGCTAAACGGATAGTCAGGACTTCCTGAGCAACCAGACATTTGCTCTACAACATTTTATCAGCTTTTACAAACATTCCAAGGTACTTTTTTATGCTTGTTATGGTCTCCCCACACAGACTGTTGTGAGTTGTGTTCAAGTTACTTTGCATCATTTGGAAGAGTTATAGGAATGTATATGCCTGGGATATAAACAGATTTAGTCCTACTTAACTTTGAACTGCTAAACATCAGTGTGTAACAGTCCTTTTGTTACACTTTAGTTCAACATCTTGCCAATTCGGCGAAGCAGTGAGGTTTCTGTGGATTTAAAAGAAGTGTTTTTTCATCTTTTTTTCGTTCTGTTTTATCAGTGACATAATTCAAGTTTCATATATCCGTGTCATTTTTTTGAACTTTAGTAGCTATCCCAGCTACGGTCCACCACTAGTCTATCTGCAGGATCTGATTATATTTTATTCCAAAGTTGTTGACTGTCCCTTTTTAGGAAAGGATCCTTGTTTTTGTTGTTCCCTCCCATCATCTCTATTTATTTCCCTGTTTTGTTTATAAAGGCAGATTTCTCTGTTTTGTTTCTTAGACATAAAATAGGTTCTGGGAGATTTATAAGTTGGAAACTCCCTGAATTAATTTCCCTCTCTAATTGAATTGTTTGAGGACCCGAGTAGCAGATGGTCCAAATAAAACCTGCTTATCTAAAGTCAAATTCAAAATTTCAGACTTCACTTAACCAAAAAAAATTTGATTACATACCCAGGCAAACCCCTCATAACTATGGTGACCCTAGCCAAAATATATGCACTATTATACATGCTCCTTCAGGCAGTGATGCTTATTAAAAAAAAAAAAATGAATTCAGATAGGTGTTGCCCTCAGGGGGAAATGTGTTAACTAATTTTCTCAAATTGTCTGTTCCAAAAAAAAAAGGACAGACTTCCACATACAGTTTTGATAGTTAAGAATGATATATGCTGAAGTAGAAGAAAAATTTATCTTACAGAACATGTCCAATATCCTCCCTTCTTTGTCTACAGAGGAAGAGTTGGATGACACCAAGAGCATGTTCCAAGCTGGTGAAGATGTAAAAAAGGCAGCAGGGTCAGAGCTAAGGTGACAAAATAAATGCTTGGCAGCCTGAGAAACTTTAAAAAGCCTATCTGCTTTTTTTGGAGATTGAAGGTTGTGAATAATACCGCAGCATGAATAGCATCCTCCAAAGTTTCTGCTAGTAGAGAAACAGGCATAGAATGTGGCATATTTTCTTCTAACATACCATAATATCTCCTCGGTTCTGGGGAGCCAGGCGTGTTCCCTTAAAAGTACCTCATTCATCCAGGCTATAGTTTGATAAAAGGAAAATTCCTCCAAATGTGTTTATTAGGACTAGGTTTCCTCTGAATCTAAGGTCTGAGCTTGCAAATTAGAAGGAGAAAAATCCTGCTGTGTCAAAATCTTCTGATATATCTTCCCCTGGAATACTTCTGATGATCGACTTTATAGGTACTGTGTTCTGAGTACCAAGATTAATTGCCTGTAACAATTTCTTGGCTAACATAAGAAAATTGTCTTTTGTAATAGACACCATCTCTTTATATGAACAATGTTTGACCTTTATTTTTTTTTATTTAGCAGGTATCCCTGATGATAGACTTAGAGAATGTACTTTACCCAATACACAGGTCTCCTTCCCCAGCTACAGTGAGTGGCATTCTCTTACATTTCTCTCCACCCAAGAAAAGATGGTTTTCCCACTAGCAGTTCAGACAATGAGGATGCGGCTAACACCTGGTTAGTGACAGCTAAAGGACTACAGCAGAAGACGCCGGTCAGGTAAGTGAGTCATCTCAGGAATAACTGCTGGTCACTGCAAAGTCAGCTATATCTGGCTAAGGCATTTACTGAACCCATAGACTCTGCAAAGGCTCTATGGTAGGTTGCCTTTTTTTTCTTTCTAGCAACAATGAAAGCCAGACCAGCAAAAGCAGGGTAAGTATCCATGCTGTGAGAGTAGGATGCTTTGGTTCTGGTAAGCTTTGCTGGAAGGAGTCTGTTGGAAGGTAGGTTCTCAAATAGTGTTCACAAGCAGCAAGCATGTTTACACTTTCATACACATTCACAGTCCTCTAGACACTGTAGGGCATAACCAGCATACTAAATTTATTTTGAAAACACCTCCACATACATTTTTTTATGTTCTTTTATGAACTGGATTTTAAGGTTTAAACCAAATACACCTCTATCTTAGAGTGGATGTAACATGCATTTTCTGAATACTAGAGCTGCAGTTCATCTTCATTATGCTTTAATTAGGTTATTCTATGGTAATTAATTGATGGTATGCACACTTAATTGGTTTATGGATGTGACTGGTTGTGCTGCATTATTTAAATGTACTGGATGGGGATGCTTCTTTGTTCTGAAGAAGCCTAGTATTTTACTGGGGGAAAGTGCGCTAAACTGATTTTTTTGTGAATTTCTGCTATTACTGTGTTGGTGAACATTAAAGACTATTTTTTTCCTTGGATCTGCTGTCCTGATTGTCTTGGGGAGACGTGGTTACTGGTCGAGTGATTGTTTGTTTTTTACTTGCTTTGTTCCATGGCTGAAAGAGTGGATTCAAGTGTATTTATTGACACACCAGAGATTTTGAAAGAAGGAGATGAGAACTCGCCAGTGACGAGAGGCGAGTTTAATAAGGTACTGGTTCTTTTAACCCAGCTAGTGGAGAACATTAACAGTTCCCCTGTTTTTTCTCAGGCTGGGTTGCTTGGTAATCAGAATCAGCTGTTTGAACAGCAAAACACATGCAATGTGCATGTGACAACAAACAAAGGTATTTTAAATAAGGAAGAGAGGTGAACAGCCACTTCACAGCATTTGGAGCACCATAATCAACAAAAACGGGATTTATACAGCAAACCAAGCAGCTATAGCTGCAACGGAGGCAAAGGTACAGACAACCAATTTAATTTTGATTCTTGGACTAATCGAAGGTTTAACTTCAGTGAAAAAGCTTTTAGTAACAGTATAGAGACTTTTGACGAAAATTTTAAACTGTTCAAAGAAAAGCTTTATTCCTTCAAAACTAACCAGTTAGAGATTGATTACCTGAGTGAATGTATTGCAGCTAACCGGGTCCCTAAAGGACTGAGAATTTTTAAATACCCCAACAACGTAAAACATAACAGTTGGCTTTACCAACAGCTAACAGAACTATTTAACAAGACTGGGGTTGAACTGTTAAAATTAATGGTCCGAGACTATGAGAACCAGAGAGGGTTTCTGTTAAATGAGATGAATTCTCTGCACAATAAAGTTGTTAATGAGAATATGTCTAATTTTGATAAATGTAAATATGAAAGGTTGTTTCTGGATGTTGACAATTATTGTGACAAAATTATTAATAGAAAAATTAGGAAGTTAGAAAGGGACCTTCTGGAGTACAGAGAAGGGAGAGCTTATCCCCTTTTCAAAACTGGCCCTTCTACTTTTGATGGGGACCACAGGTAGTCGGTTCGTAATGAGACGGAAGGCGACAATAATAACACTGATGAGCATACAGGTTACCCTTTAGGGGCACCATCAGTAAGAAGAAGTGAAAGACTTGCTCAAAAACAGAGGAACCATTCATACCAAAACCCCCAACATTACAGGGGGGAGTGGGGGGCAGGTTCCCAGGGAAGAGTCAGAATTTTCGACCAACTTAATAGGGTCGTTGACACCCCTAGAGGAAAATGATTATATTGTGAACATGTTACAAGTGAACTCAGATGATGACCAAAGAATATGTAAAAAAGATAATTTTGCCATATATAATTTCACAGATATGGTTATTAATGATGTCTGTTTTAAACTGTTCACTAAGGAGTTTCATTTTGTACCCTCCAGACCCGGGTCTATGGCGAATACATTAATAGATCTGAAAATGTACATTAGACAATTAAACTTACACATTTTCTTCAAGGGACAGGAACTGAATAGAGAAGAACTGAGTAGAAAAAGACCCACCAGTTAATCAGACATTAAACATTTTTGTGGACCTGGTGGAAAGTGAAGTTAGGAATCTTGACATTAAAGGCAGGGTTAGTTCGAACCTTTCAGAAGAAGAAACATCTTTACTTGAACAGTTGAGAGAAAAAAAATGTAGAGTAATGAAGCCTGACAAGGGTGGATAGGGTGGTGTTAATGTATAATGATTATAACACACATATATTTAACATCCTGCAAGACCCAGAACACTACACGACAGTTTCTCATAATGAGATCAGTATTGCTTATGCTAAAATTAATTTTTACTTGTTGGACCATTCATTGCAGGGAAGTTTTAATGAAAACCTATACAATTTTTTACATGCAGAGAAACCTAAGATTCCCTGCATATTTGGTATCCCTAAAACCAACAAAGGGATCAACAATATGAAATTCAGACCTGTTTTGGCTGGTGCGGGGAGCATTACTGAACCTCTAGCTATTTCTATAGATTCTCAGTTAAAAAAGTTCTTGAACTCTGTGATACACATAACGAAGGACTCTTGTGACATTTTGAGAAGAATATCTAAAGATAAATACTGTCCGGAGATTTGGTTAGTCACTATTGATGTGGTTGAGTTGTTTCCAAGCATACCGCATGAAAAAGGTTTAGAATGGTTTGGTGAAATTTTGTTAACAGAAGCAGGGTTGGACGGGAACACCTTAAACTTGATTATGGATTTTATGGACACTATCCTTAGAAATAACTTTATTCACTTTAACGGTGAGTTTTACCAACAAAGGAAAGGTGTTGTGATGGGGGCCGCTTGTGCCCCCCTATACACTGTGTTTTGTACTACTGGGAACAAAAATTTGTTCTTAATACAGATTGGCGGGGTTACATCACATTCTACACCCATTACTTGGACGATATTTGTTTACTGTGGGATATGCTTAGAGAGAAATTTGATGATTTTATGGTGTATCTTAACCAAACTACTGATTTCCTGGCCTTTACACACACAGTTAGTGAATTTTCCATCAATTATTTAGACATTACACTTTATAAGGATGTGATTAACCACTGCTTTCAGTCCAAATTATACCGGAAGGTTTCATTTTCTAACTCATACTTACATTTTGAGAGCGGACACCCTTATTATCAAAAAAAAAGGGATAGTGAAGGGGCAGATGATTAGGGCCCCTAGAATGACCAGTGTGACTGCCGAATTTTTAGAAGAGGTTAGGACCCCGACCTCACTTTTTTTAGAGAGAGGTTAACCCAAATAATCGGTGGACAATATGGCCAATGAGGTTATTATGAACAGGGAAAGGAAGTTTCTTCCCTTGTTAGGTAAGGGTCTGCCTGAAGTGGAGGTATCTGAGGAAGGTGATTTTAAACACAGAGGGGCCTTCATTCACACCTTTTCTACTACATCCACCCAAGTGGAAGACATTATTAAAAAATACTGGCATATTTTAAAGTTCAATGATGACACTAGAACATTTCTTCTGAACCATCCTACTTTCATTAGAAGGAGGGGCACCAACCTTAAAGACCTCTTTGAAAGGAAACAGGTTGTTAGACAGGTTACTGATGAAGTAAGATGGGGGACTCACAAATGTGGAGCCTCCCAACAATGTGGATACATTCTGGACAAGGGTGAGTTACATATTCCATCTAGGGGTTTTAGGTTGAAAGCATCAAAATACTACAATTGTAGTACAAAAGGGGTGGTGTATATTGGGATTTGTGAAAATTGCCAGAGTTTTTATATCGGTAAGACCAAGAGACTACTTAGGAGAAGGATTTATGAGCATTTATACGAGGTTTCTAGAGGAAAGTAATCAAATGCTTTTTATAGACACTCTTTAACATGTAAGGACATGAGAATAAAATTGTTTGTGCTAGAGCAGGTATTAGCCAATCCCCGTGGAAGGAGCTGAGAGTCCAGGGTGGAATACAGAGAACTGTTTTGGCAGTTGAAGTTAGACGCGGGTAGACCCCCTGGTCTCAATGACCATATTAGTATTAACAGTGTTTTAAAACTCAGGGCTGATAAATTGTAAAATTTATATTTACATGTTTATTTATTTACTAAACATTTTGCTGTTATTGGTATTGTGTTTATTGTTCTGAATGATTGATGTATTTTATATATGCATTTTTCCTATTTTTATTTAATAGGATATTTATTGTTATAGTAGGGTTTTGACATTGATTTTATGAACTGGATTTTAAGGTTTAAACCAAATATACCTCTATTTTAGAGTGGATGTAACACACCTTTTCTGAATACTAGAGCTGCAGTTCATCTTCATTATGTTTTTAATTAGGTTATTCCATGGTAATTAATTGATGGTATCCACACTTAAATGATTTATGGATGTGATTGGTTGTGCTGCATTATTTAAATGTACTGGATGGGGATGCTTCTTTGTTCTGAAGAAGCCTAGTATTTTACTGGGTGAAAGCGCGCTAAACTGATTTTTTTTTTGTGAATTTCTGCTTTTACTGTGTTGGTGAACATCGAAGGCTATTTTGTCCTTGGATCTGCTGTCCTGATTGTCATGGGGAGACGTGGTTACTGGTCGAGTGATTGTTTTTTTTTTTTTACTTAAGTTGTAGCACATTAAATACAAGCACTAACTTATCCCACAGAAGTTTCTGGCCAAATAAAAAACTTCCCAACACTAAATTTTAACATAAAATTAATAAATTTTAGACAAGCAGTACAATTTCTCAAAAAAGCAGCTGCCAGTTTAACAAAAGCTAAAACACCAGTCCATAAAAAGAAGTTATGTACTTACCATAACGTTCCATGTGAGTTGTTTATCTCGCCTTTATTCTCACTGATGGGTTCGGAGCCGAACCTCAGCTCCCACACGGCCGATAGCAAAGCTCAAGGTTTGACAGTAGCTCAAGACCAAGCTCCTTATCCCACAATGCACTGCTGGAATTACCTCAGATCTTGTTTGCTGTGAGTAACAGTATATACATATATACCCTTTTATTTATTTCTACCAAGAACACTTCCCAAAGGGGAAGAAGAAATATTGAATAACCAGGATGGTACTAGCCTCTATGTTAACAGTCAGCCAGGAGGGGAAGGAGGGAGGGATGTGAGAATAAAGGCGAGATAAACAACTCACATGGAACGTTATGTTAAGTACATAACTTCTTTATGTGAAGTTGTTAAATCTCGCTGTTTATTCTCACTGATGGGTAGTGTACCTAGCACCCTCAATCTTGGGTGGCTCATGGAAATATGTTCTTCAGTACTGTGGAACCAAAGGAAGACCTGTCCCTTGAAGCCTTATCTGCTTTGTAATGCGTGATAAAGGTATGAGGCTTAGACCAAGTGGCTGCAGCGCAAATATTGTCATGGGGCAATTTAGCTTGAAAAGCAGAAGACGTAGAGATGGCTCTGGTAGAATGAGCCTTAGGTCTGTGTGTTAATGGCATGCTCGCATTTTCATAAACAAAGGATATACAATCGGATAACCATTTAGATAAGGTTGTTTTAGCCACTGGATTGCCTTTTTCTGGCTTCTGAGAAGGATACAAAAAGTTGATCTGATTTTCTAATATCCTTAGTTCTATCAAGATAAAATCTGAGCTGTCTGTGTACATCACGTTTGTGCAGCATGTATTCCAATTTGTTAGAGTGGTTGGGAAAAAAGACTGGCAGCTCAATGACCTGATTGATATTTGATTCAGAACAGACTTTAGGTAAAAATGAGGGGTTTGTTCTGAGAGATACTCTATCAGCATGGAAAATCATGTAAGGTGGTCTGATAGATAATGCTTGAAGTTCTGACACTCTGCGGGCAGAAGTAATGGCCACAAGAAAAATAGTTTTCCAGGATAAATATTTGAGATCACAAGAAGATGCTGGTTCAAAAGGGGGAAGAATAATTTGAGACAGCATAAAGTTTAAATTCCAGGAAGAATAGGGAATTTTGATAGGAGGTCTCATGTGAAGAACACCTTTAAGAAAAGTCTTAGATAATTTATGGCCCATAACATTTGAGCCACCAAACCCAAGGTGAAAATTTGAGATGGCAGCTAACTGGACTCGAACTGTAGCAGCTGCTGCCCCTTCCTTAAAAATCTTTGTCAAGACTTCTAAAATAAATGATAGTGGAGCTCGGAAAGGGTCAATTTTCTGCGTATTGGCCCAAATTGAGAACCTTTTCCATTTACTGCCATATAATTTCCTGGTAGATGGCTTGTGAGAAGACAAGAGAATCTGTCTTGTATCTTCTGAAATTCAATGAAGCCTGGCAATTAGTGGAAGTGGATTACCCAAGCAGTCAGTTTCAGGGACTGCGGTGAACGATGGTAATCCCCTGACGGGTGCGTCAGAAGGTCCGGAACTGGGTCCAGGATCCATGGATCTTCCAACAGATGATGGTGGAGAAACGGGAACTAAATCTGTCGAGGCCAGTAGGGGGCTATGAGAATAACAGTTCTTCCCAGTGATTTTGCTTTTTGTAAAAATCTGGGTATCAATGGGAAGGGTGGAAATGCATAAAGAAAACCCGGGGGCCAATCGTGTAAAAGTGCATCTCTCAGGGGATGACCAGGAGGTGGCATTAGGGCAAATAGCTTCTACATTTTGAATTGATGTGGCTGACAAAGAGGTCGCAGCAAGGCTGGCCCCATTTATAGAAAATCAACTCCTCAACCTGTTGTTCAAGAGACCACTCATGAAGGAGCAATATCACCCTGCTTAGCTTGTTCATAGGTTCATAGGTTGGTACTAGGCTATCAGCCCTAGGGCCTATACAAGCCTAGCCATAACAATTCCCTGGCTATTTCTTCCCACATTATTTACTTTCCTGGACCCCTGTCTAGCAGGGCGACTGACGTGATCCCTGGGGTGAATTTCCTTTCTCCCATCCAATCGTCAAAGTTCCTCTTGAAGAGGTCCAAAGAGGCACTCTGCTTGACATGTATGGGCAATCTATTCCAGAGTCTGGGGAATCTCTGGGTCAGGAACCTATCCCTCCAGCATGTTTTGTTTATTGTGATGACAAGGTTTAGATCCCTGGAGCGTGTAGTTCTGAGGGATTGGGATTTCTTTAAGTGTAGCATGTCCAACAGCTCTGGGTTTGACATGGCCTTGTATGTTAAGCAGAGATCGCCTCTGAGTAGACGATATGTGACAGAGTATAGCTGGAGTTTTTTAAGGCGGTCAGCATAGGGCATCTGCTTTAGGCCTGTGATTCTTTTAGTGAGGTATTTCTGAGGCCTTTCCAGTTGTTGCAGATGTCTTGAGAGGTACATACCAAATGGGGCATTGTATTCTATAATGGGTCTAATGAGGGATGAGTACAGTGGAACAATGACCTCCTTTTTTCTGGATGAAAAGCCCTTCGTGATGAGATGTGCCACATAGAAGGATTTCCTGACTGTTGTGGCGATGTGGTTATCGAAGGTGAGACCACTGTCCACCTGTGTCCCTAAGTCTCTTATCACACTTTCTGTGTTTAGTGTACTGCCACCTATATGGTAATTCATGGATACATGTTTTTCCCAAAGGGGATAACAATACATTTCTTGGCATTGAGCTTGAGCCCATGGCTCTGGCACCAAGCATCTGTTTCTGTAGGGCCCTTTGTAGAGTATCCACATCATTTGGGATTCAATAATGGCTCCCAGTTTGCAGTCATCTGCAAACTTTGTTAGCCGGAGTCCCTTAGTGTTGACCTGTACTTCAGAGAAGTAGATGCCAAACAAGAGCGGCCCCAGGACTGAACCCTGAGGTACTCCACTTGTCACTTGTCTGGAGCTGGATTTGGAGTCGGCTACTTTTACAGTGTGGGTTCTATCAGTAAGCCATTTAGCAACCCATTGGATGACATAGGGATTAATGCCCAACTTAGTAAGTTTATCTATGATTCCAGAGTGGGGATGGTGTCAAAGGCCTTGGCAAGGTCTAGATAGGCTGTGTGGACCACCTTACCCTTGTCCATGGCTCTGGAGACTGATTCAAAGAAGTCAATCAGGTTCAGGAGACAAGATCGGCCCTTCACAAACCCAAACTGGGTGGGGTCCAGTGTTTGAAGGTTGCCAATGTCTTTGTTTATAAGTTCCATGATAATACGCTCCATGGCCTTGCAGATAAGGCTTGTCAGACTGATGGGATGGTAGTTTCTGGGATCCAAGGTGGATCCCCCCTTGTGGATTGGGATAACTGTAGCTCTGCGCCACTCAGTGTCCGCTATCATGTTGGATTTCCCCGGGATGTCGTTGCTAACAGAAAATGCTGGGATGACACAGCCCATTGCCAGATCCTGAGGACTTCTCAACAAAGGGGGTAACACTTGTTTCTGCCTTGCTTGTTCAAGTACCAGACTACTGACATGTTGTCCGTCTGAATTGCAATAGTTCCTAGAGGGAGAGAGTCCTGAAAGTACTGCAACGCCAGCAGTACTGCTCTGAACTCTAGAACATTGATGTGCAGATGTGATTCTTGATCTGTCCATGTGCCTTGGGCAGTCTTTCCCTAAAAATTCCCCCCTCACATAGTGGTTACTGGGGGGGGGGGGCAAAGGGTCTTCCGATTGTGACATGAAGAGACGTCAACCACCACCGAAGGTCTCTCTTGCAAGAATCAGTGATGAGAATCATGTGGTGCATCGGTAGTTTCTGGTATGACCACTGAGCAAAAAGGAGCCATTGAAGAACTCGCATAGGCATCCTTGCGAGTGGCATAGCCAGGATTGCTGCCACCATCAAACCTAGCACCTTCAATACCTCTGCTGCTGTAGCTTTGTTCTTTGACACCAGTGAGCTGACGTGTTGGTGGAGAAGTGAGACTCTTTTGATAGGAAGACGTAGAGTGGTAGTTGAGGTATCTAACTCTGCTCCTATAAAAACGGTATGCTGCGATGGCGATAAGGCAGACTTTTCAAAGTTGACTGTAATACCTAATTGATGGCAGAGTGTCAGAGTGTATTGTGTTGCTTGAGTCAATTGATGCCTGGTGGTAGCGGTGAGGAGCCAATCGTCTAGGTATGGAAACACCTGGAATCTTAGACATCTCAGGTGAGCCGTGACCACTGTCATGCATTTGTTGAACACTCTGGGGGCTGTAGTGAGACCAAAGGGCAGGGCTCGAAACTGGTAATGATTGGCTCCCAGCCAGAAATGCAGATGACCTCTGGAGTGGCTGTTCATCTTTATGTGATAGTACGTGTCCTTGAGATCTTTGGAGCACATCCAATCGCCTTTCCCTAGGAAGGGAAGAATGGACTGAAGCATGACCATTTGGAACTTCTCTTTCTTTACTTACTGGTTGAGTCTGCTGAGGTCCAAGATAGGTCTCCAGTCCCCTGTTTTCTTTGGTACCAAAAAGAATCTTGAGTAAGTTCCGAATCCAACTTGGTCTGCTGGGACTGGTTGGATGACTCTTTTTTTCTAGCAATCTGTGGACCTCTACGATTGCTTGTTCCCTGAGATTGGGTGGAACATCTGGGATTCTGTTTACAGGAATGGGAGGGGAAGAGAATGGTATGAAATATCCTCTGGAAATGATGCTTTGTACCCATGTATCTGATGTTATGTTTAGGCAGGCTTCTGGGTACAAAGACAAGCGACCCCCGACTGCCTCCAGAGCCGAAGAGTCGGGCCCCCTTTCAGGGGTGCTGGTAGGGTTGACCAGAGAACTGACCCCTGTCACCCTGTTGCTGCAGACCCCCTCTGCTGCGGGGGCAGCGTCTTCCGTTATAACCCCCTCCTCTGCCTCTAGAGGGGGTTTCTCCACGTGTGTCCTGAAAGGCTCCCTGTGCTTTTTGGAACCACATTTTCCCTAGGGCCTTTGGAGTAGGGATGAGTAGGGGTAGAAAAATGGACTCCAATGGCAGATAAGGTCTTGCCTTCCTGCTCCCACCTGATTAAAGTTTCCTTTACTTTAGGCCCAAACAGTGATGAGCCATCGAATGGGGCGTTGATAAAGGAAGACTTAAAGGGTTCCGCAAAGGAACAGAGATGCATCCAGGCTTGTCTTTGAAGAGCAATGCCCGAACTAGCAGCTCTACTCGAACCATCAGCTGCATAGGATATGAGATGCATGGATGAGTTTACCACTGAGTTTAGGGTAGCGAGCTGGGCATTGACTTTGTCGGCCACCCCTGCAGCTACCGTACCCTGGAGAGTATCTCCTAGCTCTTTCAGGAGATCTCTTTGTAGTCTTGTAAAGTGGGTTAAGTAGTTCAGTGATCGCAGAGAAAAAGTCGCTGAACTAAACATGCATTTCCCATATCTATCCATGACCCTAGAATCCCTGTTAGGAGGATGGATAGATGTGGATGTCACAGACACTTCCTTTTTGGTGGCTGCAGCTACCACCATGGCATCAACAGGCACTCCCTTTGTCAAAAATGGCTTGTCTACTGGGCAGACATGAATTTATTGGGCTTATGAGGAACAGGTTCCATGGCCTCCAGTGACTCCCACGCCTTACGAGACATCAGTTCCATGAGCTCGTCATAAGGCGGAGACACCCAAGACGTGGAAGGTTGAGACCCAAAAGCCTTCAAGAGCATGGACTCATCCTCAGCAGGGGTCTTGGGCTGCCAATCACCCCTCTGACTAAGGATCTCTAGTATCTCTGCAAAGGAGATATCCTCAGAGGGGGATCGAGGGGACCCTTCTGACTCATCCAAGTCCATGTCAGATGTCAAAGACTCCTGTGGGGAGTCTAAGTGCCTCCTCTTGCACAGTCTCTTCCTGGGCACCTCCTCAGTGGGGGGATCTAGGGAGGTCTCAGAAGAGCAGGGGACACCCTGTGGGGGGAACTTGAGGCTCGGGGTCTCTACACTTAGGGGGACCGGTAGACGAAGAAGCAGACATAGGAGCTTGAGGGGAGAGGGAAGGCTGAACTGATGCTGATGTTGTCTTTGGAGACAAAACTCTCCTCATAGCATCGAAGGCACCATGGCTCCGACGAGAAGGAGTGGATGGACCCGAGAGTACCATCCGATCCTCCCACACCAAAACCCTGGGCTCTGAGGTAGGAGCCGAGCTCATCCGAGCTGAAGCCTGAAGAGGAAGAGTCATTACCGACAAATCAGTTTGACTATCCTCCCCGGACCCGATGGGAGAGTCGGCTCAGAGAGTCCTCGGTTGGTGCCAAGGACAACCGAGTAGTTGGAGCTGATAACACCGGTGCGGGTATCGGCTCTAAGGGTTCGACAATCATCAGTTTAGTTTCCTTCAGCTCCGAGAGTCCAGTATGGCTCGGAGGAGGAGGAGTAGACAAATCCGGTTCCATGGTCTTCGGCACCGACGAGCTGGTAGGGGCAGACAACAATTTGGCCAGTCCTGGTGCCTGTAAAAGCTTCTGCACTAGCCGATCCATGTCCAAATCTGAAAGGCTGACTGAGGACTTAGCTGAATGCACCGAAGGTGCTGACTGGAGTAGAGGAGAAGAGGGAACTTCAGAGACTGGCTCCAATACTGAGAGCTGGCTCCGAATCAAAGGTACACTTGGTTCCGAGGTCTGTGGAACCGATGACCCTCCCTCTGAAGATTTCTCCTTTTTTGTCACTTTAGGATCTGAAGATTTTGTGGATTTTGAGGATTTGGAAGATGTGCTAGTACCCTCATGGCTACTCAACACCTCAGAAAAGGAATGCTGTAGTAATCCCCTGTCTATAAGCTTCCTCCTTCTCTCCAAGAGGACTCTTGAAGAAAAGGAATGGCAAATGCTGCAAGTGTCTTGGAGGTGTTTAGCCCCCAGACAGTAGACACTTTCTGCCCACAATCTTGGCATTTTTTGAATCCCGATTTAGGATCGGATTTTTCCTTGTCATCCGACATAGTTAAGTAAAACAAACCAGTACACGCAAAAAGTAAGACAGTAAAGTCCTTACTTAACTTGAAAAGACCCACAAAACAACTAAGCCCAATCCGAGCACTATCTATAACAATTAACTATAGATTACAATTACAGGGCTAAAGAGGCCCACAGAGAAAAATCCTGACTATTAGAAAAACGTTAGTAAGTCTAAATAGGGCTAAAGGCCCACACAAACCAACTAAACCAACAGGGCACTAACTATCTAAAACTATAGATGCTATTATCTAATTATAAAACACTAATGCACAACTATCTTATGAAAAAGAAAAAAAGAAAGTTTTTTTTATAAAACTTGCTGTTTTTTTATCACAAATGGTCCGAGCTAGTTGGATCACTGAGATCTCTCTTTCCGCGACAAACTAGATCTGAGGTAATTACAGCAGTGCATTGTGTGATATGGGTTTGGTCTTGAGCTACTGGCAAACCTTGAGCTTTGCTATCAGCCGTGTCAGAGCCAAACACATCAGTGAGAATAAACGGCGAGATTTAACAACTTCACATCAAGACATTTCTGATATTAGAAAGTACACAGGTTTCTTAAGGGGCAGTACTACTAAAACAGAAAATAAAATAAATAGAATATTTTTCTTTCTTTTGTTTTTCTTTCATAAAAAGACAATGGCAGAAAGCAGGTTAAGACTGTCTGCTGTGCTTGTGAAGCCTATTTATTTATTTATTGCAGTGTGCTTACTGGGGTAGTACACAGATCACGATAGACCATTTAATGGCACAGCCTAGGTGAAGAGCTTCACAAAAAAAAAAAGAACAAATGCACAAACCCGAAGTATTCAGAGAAGGTAAATAACCCCACAGACAATTAATACAATATGTAAATAATATTAGGAGAGTAGAAAATCAAATATGAATTAATTTTAGTAGTAAATATGAGAGGGAAGCAGCAGCTGAGAAAACAGGATAAAAATAAAAGTGATGCAGATGAGGATGATCCTGCCTATGAGCTCTTCTTCATGGGGCAGAAAGGAAAAAAAACTGAAGTTTCTTCACTCAGCAGAGAGTGGAAGTATGGGAGTGAACCAGAGCTTTTGGGAGCTGGCCAGTTGTTATGCCGTGGACAAAACACAACCTATATAGTCTAAAATCTACGGTAGCAGTGAGAATGCTAAACATCACTAGACACCAGGGATACCATGAAACACCAAAAAATAATTCAAATTCTGCACCTTTTTACTTCTTACAGAGGATACTAATTTTCTACTTCACTACTAGACAACAGAGTAGATGTGAATTTTCACCTAAAACAGAAAAAAAATATATAGTAGAAATCAGACGAGGGGAAGAATGCGAACCCTGCACCTTTGCTACAGGAAAAAGCAGCATTAACCCATTTCACTACCTTATAAGTACAACTTTGTTTCCCCACATAAGCTTATCTCTGGCATTATTCAAGAAGTGCAACAATTCTTGAGTTATGAGGGAGAGGGACAGGGCACCTACACAAGAGGTTACATGTATGTTTTTGAATATTTGTACATAATGCTAAGTCAGTTCAAGATACCACAGGCATGGCATTTAAAATGTAAGCCATAAATTTGGGACACGTCAGCATACCAAGGCATTTTCCCCCTCACAGGAAATGGTTGTCTGGTTTGTCTGTTGACTGGAATACCTTCTGTGTACAGTCTGCATGTCCTCCTCTGTTCAGTTAGGTTTTTTTGGAACCTCCAGTTTTCCCCCACATCCCAAAGACATGCAGAAGGTCGACTGAATACTCTAAATTGCCCATAAGGGTGTGTGTGTGTGTGTGTGTGTGTGTGTGTGTGTGTGTGTGTGTGTGTGTGTGTGTGTGTGTGTGTGTGTGTAATACTGAAGAAAGGCCTGCCAATCTACTTTAATTCCCTACTTGCCTAGTAAACCCTGTGGATGGTGATAACCATCTATTTAGTCATTATAGGAGATAAATGATACTCAGCAGAAATGGATGGCTAAATGGATGAGGGAATATCTACCAATCTGATGAAGTTATTGCATGGACTGAATTCGGATAAAAATAATAAGAGCATCAGCGTCTGATATAACACTGACATTTGTATTAATCCATAGAATTATATACCGATTTTCATTTTAATGTAGACAGCTATAGCCCCTCTTTCGTATGAAAACACTCCAGTTTGCAGAATGAACCTTAATGGATGGTCTTTACACCAGTGTGAATGCTGGCTGTCTAAGAATGAGGTCACCTAAATCTAGACATCTCAGGGTGAAATGATGTGTAGCCATAGAAGACTTCTAAGGCAGATAAGAACAATATTCAAAATGACAAAGCATAAACATCATAATATTTAACAGGTGAGCAGCACTAGTTGGAGATGGAGGCCAACTTGCTCTTTGGACTGATATTAGGTAGTGCTTCCTCTTAACAGAAAATGAAATAAAATGCCATTTTGTCCATTATATTTTGCAATAAACATGTATTAGGTGCACAATCTGAACCAAGAAAGTATTCCAGTACAGCTTTAAATATACTTTTCTCTGTCACCCTTCTGAACTCTTCAGTTGAATGATTAATTTATAGGAAACTGTTAGCTGAGTACATTCTTTACCAAAGTCCATCAACGCTGCTCCGACACAATAAAGGCTGTCCAAATACCCAAAGAATACGAACCGTCTGTAACACAAGATACGACAACCGAATGTAAAAGGAATAAATATTTATTGTCTTACTTAGATACAAAATAAAAAAAGAAAAAAAATTAACAATGTTAAAATAGTAACTGATTTAGCGCTTTCATCTCCATTCGGAGACTTTCTCAGAATCCAGTTACCTTATGAAAACCATCCTTTTATAACCAATGAATATCGCTCATTTAATTAATTGAACAAAATTAACATAATTGATTATGTAATTATTTTACACTAATCACATTCTTAAAAGGCCTAGCTAATGTTGAAAATACCAAAAAATGACTGTGGTAATAAACAATGCTGCATGAATTTTACTATAAAATATTTATATATATATATATATATATATATATATATATATATATATATATATAAAACTGGGCTACCTGAAACAACACAATTCCTAAAATACCTAAAATACACGAAGTGGTATCTATTAAAAATACCCTAAACAAGAATTAGAAAATAATCAACAATTTTAATATACACATATATATATTATGTGAATCCTATAAATCTTATAAATAACCTAATGGTATAAAATACTAAAAATGCTAAAAATATCTTGAGATACCCCATATATAAAATGTTGAAATATATATATATATATATATATATATATATATATATATATATATATATATATATATATACACATAATAGATACATAATGAAAAAATAAGAAAATATGGTGAAAGGATGATAAAATTCCTAACATTCTAAATATTGAACAATAAATACTCCATGAATTTGTATACTGTTATAAGAAATTAATTTCATCAAAATTCATAAAATTATTTATAAAATTAATTATAAAATTCATTAAAAGATTCATTGTAAAAAATATATATGTATAAATATGTTTCCTTATTTTTTCCTATTTTCTGTTGTTGCTGTCATTTTGTGCCTCTTGGGGTCCATTGCCAATAATTTCAATGCTGGACTAATGGAAATGTGGTTGTTAAGTCCCTTTCCACCACATGCATCTAGTCTTAGTTGCCAAATCATTTCCCTGTATTCTAAATGTGTCTCCCAATCCCCTCCCCTCTCTGGATATGCAACTTCTTCCAACTAAGTAAGACAATAAATATTTATTCCTTTTACATTCGGTTGTCGTATCTTGTGTTACAGACGGTTCGTATTTTTTGGGTATTTGGACAGCCTTTATTGTGTCAGAGCAGCATTGATGGACTTTGGTTTGATGGTGGATATTGCATTTTTTGCTTTTTGGTTATTAGTTGTCAATTATTGCCGTTTCGGCCATGAGGAGTCCTACCCGGTCAATGGATAACAGTGTTATGCTCAACGAACTATTGAGGGTTATAAAAACCCATTCTCAAAGTGATGGTATACCAAGTAGTTCCGCCCATGACATCCCCTGTGTGCGGAGTAGCCTGAGAGGGAATGCGGCTGCTAGAGCAATGTCAGAGGGCCGCGACGCGTTAGCAGAAGGAGGACGGTCTGGGTCGGACCGCGTTAATCGGAGGGTTAATGGAGAAAATGGACGTAATTTGGATTTTAATGAAGAAACAACTGGACAACATGTTTTTGATTCTTACAAGGATATAGACTTTAATTTGTGGTTAAATAAATCTTTTCAAACTAACGCAACTGGTAAACAGAATTACAATGGGAAGGGGTCGACCTATAAGGACAAATGTAAGATGTTTAAAACTTTGTTAACCAAATATAAATCTCTTGCAGTCGAAAATTGGTACTTTGACAAATGCATTAAAGAAAAGATAGTACCTAAAGGGTTAAGACTGAATAAGTTTCCAAACAACGTTAATGGAGACAAAAAGTTTTTTCAATGTATTTGTGATATATTAAATGATTGTGGGCTAGCTATGTTGAAAATAATGACAAAGCGGAATGTTGAAATTATGGAATTAACTAAGAAAGAGATAGATAATTTGTATAAGGAAATTTGTGCAGATTTGTTATTTCCTGTAGAGGAATACAAGCAATTTAATTTCAGGGTTTTACATGATGTTGATTTTGTCACTAATACTAACATCAATAGAAAATTAAAGAAGTTGGAAAGAGATATGTATGAATATGAAAAGGGTTTTGCCTACCAGGGTGAAACTAAAAACAAAAGCTATGGGCAGAGTAGGGTACCTTATACTCACAAGCAAAATGGGAACAACAGGAATTACAGACACGGGGGAACAGGATGGAATAGACACTGGAATCAAGATCAACAGGAAAATGGTCAATATAGGTATGAACATTTTTCTCACGTTGATGGTGATGTAAACAATGTCAGAACACATGTCCCTTTAGAAATGGAAGAGCTGAGGAGATCAGAGAGGCTGAGGAATCGGACACAGCATTCCTCCGATGCACAGGCCACAGTGAGCAACAATGCACAACAGATGGGGAGAACATACAGATAGGGGACTTCAGTACAATATTGCACCAGGATGTTATAGAGGATGAAGATGGGGGGTACACCTTAGTAGAACAGAGACAACAGGCTACCATACTTAATACTTTTAATAATTTTAATATTTATAATTACACCGACATGTCTATTAGTGAGGATTTTTTCAATTTATTTATTAAAGGTTTTACATTTGTCCCAGTTAACAAGCCTAGAATAGAAAATATAATACTGGATATTAGAATATTTACACGTAAACTGAATTTCAACATATGTACAAAGATAGAGTAGCACAAGACAAAGTGGGGTGTTTAACTAGACATAGCACTTACAACCCCCCCTTCAACATGAAATTTTGAACTTTGAAAAATGTGTGATTATTAAAGTTCGTAATGAATATAGGAAAGAAGGTAAAATAACCAAAAATCTGACCTTGGCTAAGACAAATTTATTAAATGACTTGAGCAATAATGACAAGATACGTATAATGAAACCTGATAAAGGGTGGTGTTAATGGATAAATGGGATTATATCAAGAGGATGAAAGATATTCTGGACAACGAGGAACATTATGGCTTGGTTACTAGAAATGAAATTAATATCTCATACAGGAAAATTGATTTAGTTTTGGAAGATAATCTTCTTACAGGAATGATAGATATTGAACTATACAATTTTTTAAAAGTACTAAAAATAGAAGTTATGTTCTTACCATAACGTTCCATGTTAGTTGTCTTCTTCTCGCCTTCTTCTTGCTGGATGGGTTCGAGCCGCTAAAAGCTCGAGAGTTGGTTCCACCGGCTCGAGGCTCCCCTTATATCCCACAATGCTAGGCGAGAGTTACCTCAGATCTCGTTTGTAAGCTAACCCAGCTTATACCAAAAACAGTATAACAGTGAAACAGAATCCACCTCTAACAGCAGGAAGAAAAGGGGTGACCTATATCCTGAAACAAGAAATATGCATAATAGCATATGACTAAGAAAGAGGTGGTAGAAAGAGAAGTCACGATCACAACTCCTCTAGGTCTGTCCAGGCCAGGGGCAAGGAGGGTGGGGCGCAAGAAGAAGAGAAGACAACTAACATGGAACGTTATGGTAAGAACATAACTTCTATATGTTAAGTTGTCTATCTTCATTCTTGCTGGATGGGACCGCGTCCCTAGCACCTTGTCCCGGTGGCCTAACGGAACAGACTCCTGAGAACAGTGGAACCAAAATTAGCTCTATGCCTAGAAGCTAAATCCAACTTATAATGGGAAATAAAAGTGTGAGGAGTAGCCCAAGTAGCCGCTGCACAAATGGTGTCAATAGGCAGTCTGTCTTGGAAGGCTAGAGAAGTAGCCAAAGCTCTGGTGGAATGGGCTTTAGGTTTATTAGGCAGTTCTTGGTGTCTAATTTCATAAACAAGGGTAATCAGAGATGTTAGCCATCTGGATAAAGATACCTTTGAAACTGGAAGTCCCTTTCTGCTTTCATAGGAGACAAACAGCTGATCAGATTTTCTGAATAGTTTCGTCCTGTCCAAGTAGTACCTTAATTGACGATGAACATCCAGGTAGTGTAATTTCTGTTCAGACCTATTTGAATACTCCGGAAAAAACAGGGAGGTCAATGCATTGGTTTAGATTTGATGTTGAAACCACCTTAGGCAAAAAGGACGGGTTAGTTCAAACTCTGTCCTTATGGAACACAAGGTAAGGAGAACGACAACTGAGTGCTTGAAGTTCTGAAATTCTTCTAGCTGATGTGATAGCCACCAGAAAAAGAGTTTTCCATGATAATAGCTTTAAGGAACATGAAGCTGCAGGTTCGAAAGGGGAAAGAATCAAAGAAGCAAGAACTAAATTTAGGTCCCAAGGAGAAGGAGGATTTCTGACAGGAGGTCTGAGAAGAAAAACTCTTACAAAAAGGCTTTGCAGAGTTTGTGGGACATTAGGGCAGATTCAGAAATACCCACATGGAAATTAGAAATAGCCGCCAATTGAACCTTAAGAGTAGATGGAGATGAACCTGCATGGAAGAGTTCAGCAAGAAAATCAAGGACTAGTTGGATGGAAGCGGTGAAAGGATCTATGTCCTTTCCTTGTGCCCAATATGAGAAGCGTTTCCACTTACTCAAATAAATCTTCGAGTGGAAGATTTATGGGAAGCTATCAAAATATCTCTAACAGAGTGAGATAATTGAGGAAGCCTGGCTACTGTTGGAAGTGGAGGAACCAAGCAGTGAGGTTCAGAGAGGGAGGGAGCGATGAAGCTGACCCGACTGATGGATCAAAAGATCTGGAACTAGGTCCAGGTTCCACGGTCGCTCCAAAAGAAATCGATGTAGAAAGGGGAACCACACTTGTCGAGGCCAGTAAGGCGCAATGAGGATCAATGAGGCCTTCTGAGCGATAGCTTTCTGTATTACTTGAGAGATCAGTGGGAAAGGAGGAAATGCATACAGAAGTCCCGGGCCAAACTTGGACTAGTGCGTCCCTGCTGGGTTGGCCTGGTAAAGGGAATAGAGTGAAGTATTCTCTGCACTTGCTGTTTTGGGGAGTAGCAAAAAGATCGCAGCAAGGCTGACCCCACTTGAGAAATATCTCTCTCACTACAGAGTCTTTCAGAGACCACTCGTGAGGCATAAGAATAGCTCTGCTCAACTTGTCCGCAATGTGATTGGACTTCCGGGATGTGCGTTGCTATCAGAAAACGCTGAGAAGAAATCGCCCATTGCCACAGTCTGAGTGCTTCTCGACACAGGGGTATGATCTGGTTCCGCCTTGTTTGTTGATGTACCACACTACAGACATATTGTCTGTCTGGATTGCAATCGTTCCCAAGGGAAGAGAGTCTTGAAGGGCTTGCAACGCTAAAAGCACTGCTCTCATCTCCAGAACATTTATGTGCAAGTGGCATTCGTTTGGTTGCCATGTGCCCTGGACTGTCCTGCCCTGATAATGCCCCCACCCGATCAGGGAGGCATCCGTTGTCAGAGTAGCAACCGGAGGAGGTGGAACAAATGGTCTCCCAACAGGAGCTGGGGAAGACATCCACCACATGAGATGCTTTTGCATGATCATAATGGTGTGAGACATTGGAAGTTCCTGGTATGACCATTGAGAAAAGAGCATCCACTGAAGGATCCGCATGTGGTATCTGGCCAATGGGAGGAGAGGTATGGCCGCTGCCATAATTCCCAACACCTTTAGAACTAACCTGGCTTTGGCTCTGTTGTTGTTGAGAAGTAGTGACACCAATTTTTGAATGTCTGATATCCTTTGGTTCGTTAGTGTTGCAGACATGTTTACAGTATCTAAATTTGCGCCTATGTAGGTAATAGTACGACAAGGCGACAAAACAGACTTTTCGCAATTTATTGAGATACCCAATTCTTGACAGACGCGAAAAGTGTAATCTCTGGCCATCAGAAGGAGATGCTTGGTGGGAGCTGTGAGGAGCCAGTCATCCAAATATGGAAACACCTGGAATCCTTGTCGTCTCAGGTGAGAAGCTACCACTGCCATGCATTTGGTAAACACCCGGGGGGCAGTGGTGAGACCAAAGGGCAGGGCCCTGAATTGAAAATGACTGGTTCCCAGCCTGAAGCGGAGGAATCTTCTGGAGCGTCTGTTCATTTTTATGTGATAGTCCTGAAGGTCTATAGAGCACATCCAGTTTCCTTTTCCCAATAGGGGAAGAATGGATTGCAGCGTGACCATCCAAAATCTTGTTTTCTTGACCGATCTGTTCAAGATACTGAGATCCAAATTTGGTCTCCAGTCCCCTGTTTTCTTTGGAACTAAAAAGAACCTTGAGTAGATTCCGGATCCTTGTTGGTCTGCTGACACTGGCTGAATAGCTCTTTTGCAAGCAGTTTTGAAATTTCCAAAGCTGCTATATCCCTTTGAGCGGTGGAACATCTGGAAGGGATTTTTGACTGATTTGGAAAACGAAGAAAGGGGATAGAATAACCTTCGAAATGATGGACTGTACCCATTTGTCTTGTGTCAAGGATAGCCAGGCTTCTGGGTACAGTGACAATCTTCCCGACTGCCTCCGAAGATGGGCAGTCGGGCAACACCTCAGGGATGCTGAAAGGGCTTATCGGAGGAAGTTTCTCGATTGCCCTGGTTCTGCGGACCCTCTGCCTCTAGGGCGGCGTCTACCATTGTTGTTCCCCTCTGCCTCTGGCGGGAACCGACTCTGTCAGGCGAAGTCCCTTGAGATTGTTTACGGAACCACATCTTTCCACCCTTCTGGCCTTTGGGGTAAGGCCTAGAAGGAGTCGAAACAGACTCCGACGGCAGAAAGGGTCTTGCCATCAGTCTCGCACCTAGTCAGGGTTTCTTTCACTTGAGGACCAAAGAGATGATCCATCAAAAGGGGAGTTCGTGAAAGACGCCTTGAAAGGTTCCGCAAATTGCATAGCCGCATCCAGGCGTGCCTATGTAAGGCTACCCCTGTTCCTGCGCTCTGCTCGCTCCATCGGCCGCATAAGAGAGGAGGCGATGGAGGAGTTGGAAATGGAATTAAGGATAGCCAGCTGCGTGTTCATTTTTCTTGGAACCCGCAGCTGTAGGGTCCTTCAACATCTCACTCGCTTCCTTGACCAAGTCCCTTTGAAGACGAGTGAAATGGCACAGGTAATTCAGCGACGCATGGTAAAAGTCGCTGAGGAGAACATCCGCTTCCACCTATCCATGGACCTAGATTCCTTGTTAGGTGGATGGACAGGCACTGAAGGATCAGCCAGTTCCTTCTTTGTGGCGGCAGCTACCACCATAGCATCCACAGAAACTCATTTTGATAAAAATTGCTTGTCTGATGGAGCTGTGATGAATTTGGAGGGTCTCCTGGGAGTGGGGTCCACTGAATCAGGAGCCGTCCATGCCTTCTTAGCTACCACCTGCATGAGGGGGTCGGGGACACCCAGGAGGTGGAAGGACGAGAGCCAAACGCCTCAAGATACACAGCTTCGCCCCCTGAAGGGTTGTGGGCTGGCCAATTTGCCCACTGTCTAAGGATCTCCAGAATGTCTGCAAATGAGACATCTTCAGAAGGGGAACGGGGGGAACCCTCAGAATCATCCAGATCTGTGTCCGACGTGATAGACTCAGGTGAGTCAATGTGCTTCCTCTTGCACTTCCTTTTCCGAGGGGGCTCTTCTGCCAAATCAGGAGAGGCCTCGGAAGAGGATGAAATCCCCAAAGGGGGCTCTTGAGGAGCTGGCTCTCTGTGGTCCGGAATGAGGGAGTGAGTCGACTTACCCTGAGGCAGCATAGAGGGAGGGGCTGACGGAACCGACTGTGGAGTAGAGCCAGGCTCTAACACACTCCGCATGACCTCAGCACCCCTGTCAGGCAGAGCCAGAGGTCCCCGCCCGAGGAGCTAAGGACCCCTCGGCACCGACAGTGATGGCTCGAGGCGATGTCGGAGCCGAACTCACCAGCGCCGGGCACCGAGAGGAGAGGGGGTCGGACAAGGGTCCGATGCCACTCACCCCTCGAGCCGACGAGGGAAGTCCGGCGCCGAGATTCCTCCACGGAAGAAAACGGAGCCGACGACGGAGCCGAAGACAATTGTCTCGGCTCCGGGGTGACCACAGTCTCGGTTCCGACAAACTCAAAAGAGTCGAAGGAGGAAAGAGTTGATGGACCGGGGCAGGCACCGACTGATGAGTCGGGCTCTGAAGCATCTGGGCTAGTGCCTCAGACTTGAGTAGTCGACTCACCACCCTCTGAAGGTCATGATCGGAAAGCCTTGATGACCTAGAGGAATGAGACCTTTGGCTCCGTTCAGACAGCAGGGGAGAACCTGGAGCCGAATGAACGGAGCCAAGAGAAGGTGACCTAGACCTCTTTCTGGTTGTCGGCTCAAGATCTTGTCGGAGCCGACACGGGTACCTCGATAACCTCGGCTCCGGCTGGAGCAAGCCACAGAAACTGTGGACTGAGCCTTATCGGCTCCAGCCGGAGCCGATAAAGGCAAAGGTTGAACAACCTGAGGTCTCGGCTCAGAAGCCGGAGCCAAGACCTCGATGCCTTAGAGGGCTTCCCTGTTGAGACAGACAGGGAATCCTCAGGCTTCAACAAGCCTCTCAGAATTAGCTTGTTTTTTCTTTCCTGCAGGACCCTGGGGCTGAAGCCATGGCAAACAGCACAGGAGTCCTGCAGGTGCAAAGGCCCCAGACAATAGACACAAGAAGTGTGAGCGCCTGTCAGAGACATTTTCTGACAGCACGCATCACACTTCTTGAATCCGGAGACCTTTGCTTCTTTTGACATAGCCTAACTGGTGAACACAAACACACACTCAAACACACCAGTTATACCCTGTCAGAATAACAATTTTAGTAAAGATACTAAAAATAAAGTACAACAAACTGTAGCAAATTATAGTAAACTACACAAACACTCCCTAGGGAAGAGAAGGCCTAAGGCCCAAGGGAAGAACCAAAGGTTCTTTTAAACAAGAAACGGGAAAAATTAGGGTCGGATAAAGTTCTATGAACTATACTAATTTAAGAAGAATTAAACTGAAAAAGGGGGAAAAAGAGTAACTTTTAATAGAAAAAGCTAAAACTCACCAGGAACCGGTAGAAGCAACCAACCTCGAAGCTGTAGCGGCAAACGAGATCTGGGGTAACTCTCGCCTAGCATTGTGGGATATAAGGGGAGCCTCGAGCCAGTGGAACCAACTCTCGAGCTTTTAGAATGGTTGCGAGCCGAGGTCGGCTCCGAACCCATCCAGCAAGAATGAAGGCGAGATAGACAACTTAACATCCTGTGATACCTGTCATTTTTGGTATACCCAAAACACATAAATCCCTATACAATCCCTCTTTGAGGCCTATAGTATCTTGGCAAGGATCTAAAACACAGCCCTTGGCAATTTATGTTGATACTAAAGTTAAAAAATTTTATAACAAATATGATCATATTTTAATAGATTCATGGGATTTTTTGCAGGAAATTGGGAAAAGCATTTATATGGATGAAATT
>NC_056725.1:945708266-945833266 GCF_019279795.1 Protopterus annectens | reverse complement strand
ATTTGAACTATTATTTTGCACTCACTAAGCAGCACTTTTGCTATTTAGCGAGTTAAAGAAAAAAATTAAATTGAAAAAATGTGTGTGTGTGTGTGTGTGTGTGTATAAGTGTATTTGTGTTGCTGTCTGCATGTGAGTGTATGTGTGCATAAAAGCAGAAGTGTGCGTGTGTGTGCGTGTATGTGTGTGTGTGTATGTGTGTGTGTGTGTGTGTGTGTGTGTGTGTGTGTGTGTGTGTGTGTGTGTGTGTGCGGCAGACAGAGAGAGTGTGATGAGTGAGAGCAATTAGGTGAGCATTGCAGCAGCAGTCAAGCAGTTTGCATACCTCTCGACCTCTTAGTTCAAGACATCTGGATAAAGCCTATAATAAACGAGGGTCAAAAGCTCAAAATAGGAATATATTTTAAATATTGCTGTTATAAAATCACAAAGTTACTTGAATAATAGGGTTTGTGTTAGCATGCATTTTTTGATGCACAAGTGTGTGAGAAAAAGAGAGTAAGAGTAATCGACCACTGGGAGCAGCAGCAGTAAAGAGGTTTGCATACTTCTTGACCTCTTAGTTAAGAAATCTGGATAAAGCCTAAAATAAAGGGGGAGGGGATGAAGGCTGAAAAGGAGAAAACGATTTTAAATATTGCTCTTATAAAATTACAAAGTTGCGTAAATAACAGGATTTGTGTTAGGGTGAATTTTCTAAAGGAAATAAAGTCTGAAATTCATATGTATGTCATTATTTGGTGACCTCAGTCTCCAGTGACCACCAACAAACTTCACATTTTAGGAGTAAAGGACAAAAAAATAAAGTAAATATTTGGATGTTATATTATGGATGTAAAATGCTTCCTACAAAACTATTTACATATACTACAGCAAGTTTGAAACATTAGGTGGAGGAACTATTTTACATCAAAAATATATTAAAGAATAATACAGTAATGAAAAAATAAATAGGTAAGTAAAACACAACACTTTTACAGACAGCTCATTCTCTGAGTGTTAAGCAAGCATTAATCCCCAATAGGGTGTGTGTTACTGAGTAAATAATGCCCTTCCAGGGGTATAGAGGCCCTCCACTTGTGACATTGGGCCTCATAACATCCCTGGGCGTGCATTTTTTACACAGTAATACACATCTTGTTGGGCACTACTGCATGCTTAGAGAATGGGCAAACTGTACATCAACACCCTGATTGGAGAACAAATGTTTTCCAACAGGGCATTAATGTACAAATAATGCCCACTGACAAATGAGTCTGATGCTTCATAGCAGCATATCAAGCTGCAATGGAGCTCAGACTGCAAAAAAAATTTACGGCTGCTATTTTTTTTAACACTTGCTAAGCAGCGATTCTGCTGTTTAGTGAGCATAAAATGTAAAAAAAAAAAAAAAAAAGAGGCGAGAGACTCTGTGTGTGTGTGTGTGTGTGTGTGTGTGTGTGTGTGTGTGTGTGTGTGTGTGTGTGTATGTGAGATAGAGAGAGAGAGAGACAGACAGTGACAGAAAGTGAGAGGGAAAGCGAGAGTGATCGTGTATGACTGAATGCGTGTATGAAAGTAGAGAAGACTGTGTGTGTGAGAGAGAGAGAGAGAGTGAGCCTGTGTTAGTGAATGCATGTATGAAAGCAGAGGAGCCTGTGTGTGTGAGAGAGACTGAGAGAGAGTAAGAGCGATCCTGTGTAAGTGAATGAGTGTATGAAAACAGAGGAGCCTACGTGTGAGAGAGCCTGAGAATGAGACCGAGCTTGTGTGAGTGAATGTATGTATGAAAGCAAAGGAGACTCTATGAGTGTGTGTGTGTGTGTGTGTGTGTGTGTGTGTGTGTGTGTGTGTGTGTGTGTGTGTGTGTGTGTGTGTGTGTGTGTATGCATGTGTGTGAAAGCAGAAGAGACTGTATATGTGTGTATGAGACAGAATGGTCTCTATGTACATCAGCACCCTGACTGGAGAACAAATGTTTTCCAACAGGGCATTAATGTACAAGTAATGCCCACTGACAAATGAGTCCGATGCTTCACAGCAGCATATCAAGCTGCATTGGAGCTCAGACTGCAAAAATAATTTACGCACAAGAAAATAACTTTCTTGGGTGGCGTAAGCCAGGGAATCTTGTTGGCTAGGCTTACGTAGGCCCTTGGGCCGATAGCCTAGTACCTACCTGTGAACCTATGTAAAATTGTTGTGTTTTACTTGGTTATTATTTTTTAAGCACTATATTATTTTTTATATATGTTTGGTATAAAAATGCTTCCTCCCAGCACCATTAACTTATACTACAGCAAGTTTGAAACATTAGGCGGAGGAACTATTTCACATTAAAAACATAAAAAAATAATATAGCATTTAAAAAAATAAATAAGCAAGTAAAACAGTTTTACAGAGAGCACATTCTCTAATTGCAATAATGCCCTCCAGGGTGTGCGTGTTAATGTGTAATTAACACCCTTCCAGGAATGTAGAGACCCTCCGCCAGCAGTGTCAGGACACACAACACGTCTGGGTGGGCGTTAATTACACATTAACACACACTTTGTCGGGCATTATTGCTTGCTTAACACTCAGTTAAAATATATGCAAATTACTGTGAGACAAATAAATTTGTTTTCCATAACTCCTAAGTGTAAAAACTGAATACAGTCCATTAATGTAATATATTGAATTGACAAGGAAATAATGTTGTGGAATTAGAAAACTGAAGAAACCATTTGCATGTTTCCTCTTCCTCCTCACAGAAGAAAAATGTTTAGGTTCTAGGAGGCTAAAGAAGTTTATGCAGTTCCCATATCAGGAATAAACAATGAGAGATGTTTATTAAGTGACCTTAGGCACATATTCAGGAAGTCAAAGAGACAGCAGTATTATAATACTGGACACCAAATTAGAAGTTTGCTTCCAAACCCATAATGTTTAACACATCTGCAACATCTGTTTGTATATCTGTGAATATCTGAATACACAAACGTTCTTTATTAAAGTACTTCCTGAGACTCACTAAGAAAATGTCTAGTGTATTCCTTCGTTAACTGATCAGCTTGCAGAACAAGGGTAGTAGCAATGACCTTCTCCCAGACAGAGACAGAGGTACACATGCACACACACACACACACACACACACACACACACACACACACACGCACACACACACGCACACACACACACACACACACACACACACACACACACACACACACACACACACACACACACACACACACACACACAATGTATTACACTTCAAAGGAAATCCCATTATCTTTCCCAAGTAAGAAGCATTATGTGTTATAAGTCAGTTTTCTCTTCTGGCACTTATATCATCAGACTGTAAAATACATTATCCAGTTCACTATTTTCCATCTGCTGTGGTTGGTAAAGCTTTTATCTATGTTGCTGATTTTAACTATGAATAATGGTCTTGCTCTTTGTGTAAGAAGAATTGTTCACATTTTCTATAAACAGCACAAAGCAAAAGTCCATTCTGTGCATTAACGTGTCATAGCATGATAGCAAGTGGACCCCCAGCCTTCATGGGCTGCACAGGTTAGCTTGTCATTGATTTTACACTTACACAACAATGGATTAGTTATATAGACTTCTTCACTGAGCTCCATTGTTCCTATATGCATTAACCTAGTACTACCATTTCACAGAATACACATCACTATACAGTACTAGAGAAAAGCTTTTTATGAGGGCAGGATGACTTTCAGGACTGCTTGAACTCACATTTGGTAATAATAAAAATAACCATGAACACTATCACTATCTATTTCATATCCGTATATTCTTCTCTTTCTTCTCTTTATGTCAGCTGATACAAGAGGCAGACATGGCACCTACTACCCAGCTGGTCCAGGATATGAACATTAAGGCTTGCATATCATTACTTACATCAATGATTGATGTATAATATTAGCTTATGTTTCCTGTTCAGCTGCAGATTGTAACCAACAGCAAATGTCAGTTACTTCTACTGGTACTGTATTAGAACTCATTTAGTGAGATGCTATTCCTCGCTGTTGGACAAACTTTTCTGAAGGACTTTTGATGTACATTATACTTGAAAACCTATCTTCTGACCAAACTAACATTCTAACATAATAGAAAATAAATTCTCTTAACTACTGTTGTTAATGAAAGTAATTAAGAAAACGACAGCTGAAGCCCACCCTGAAAAAAATGACACTGTATATAATAATACGAATGTGTAAACTGTTGAAATAAATTGATTTAAAATGGAGATTACACAACAAAAGATTTCAAAACCAATCAAACATTTTAATGCAACATACTTAGGCCTACTGAATATTCTACAGAGAATGGGGTTGTGGGTGCATATGTTTATCTAATTAGATGTTCTATTACTTGATAGAGAGACGGATAGATACATGCATACATACAGAGGTAGATCATTTCTAGCAAGTCCCTTTATTAGAAATATTAACACAGTGATCAAATAAAATCAAATAATTTGCCTAGCTTAGGATCTAATTTAATGAAAGTGATTTTAGTTTATTACGTGCTTGTCAATTTTGAAGGATGCAGATTTATTTATTTATTTTACATTTGTTGACCAGGATAGCCCAGCTGGATTCATGTCCATTTTCAGCACAGGCCCAGGGAGGAAAAACTCCAAGATAAGCAGTTAAGATTACAGATACAATATATGCAGTGGTTATACACTTAACAAGTTATACAATTTCCAAGGTTAGATATAATCCTGGGTGTAAATCCGGATTAAGTAACCCAACTAAGCTAAATTAGTTATTAACTCATAGTAGAGGTGAGTTAGTCTGGTTAGATACATTGACATAGCCAGTTTAGTGTCAAATATTGTTTGAGTCTTATCTTAAATTGACTCAGGGTGGTAAGTAAAGTAATATCAGCTGGGAGTGAGTTCAAGGATCTACCTGCAGAGTTGGCAAAGAGAGAGTCACCAGCTGAGTTATTCATTTTGATAGTCTGAACTAGCAGTCTGTTAGAAGATCGAAGAGGTCTGGGATTGTTATAAGGGGTGATAATGTTTTTATAGGGTCTATTATTATTATTATTATTATTATTATTAGTGTTTTTATTTTCCATGTCCATCAGTGGTACACAGTCATAACAGCACACATCAGCAATGTCATTTCTCAAATGTTTTTGTTCAAGCATTAGTGTATGTGGTCAAACAAGGCTTATCACTGAAAACACTCTTTTTATAGTTGAACTTTGTGATTTTCTGTTTTAGATGTCTTGATGGGCATAATGCCTCTTCAAGATGTATGGTTAATTGATATTTCAACAGGGGTTTCTCTCATGTTATTCTTTTTTGATGTGTTTCAGTTTTTTTTTCCTTCTTAGCTGCTCTTAACATACTATTGCCAATGTCTCAGTCTTTCATCTTCATAACATCCCCCACTCCTGCATGACATTTTTGCATAATTGTCAGACTGGTTCCACCAGAGACAAAACCATCTGGTAGCTACAGATATCATAGGAAAGAAATGTGAAGATCATAGTTTCCACTACTACACACATTTGGAGATGCCAGACAGAAAGTCTGTAGTTCTTAAGGTTACAGCATCTCTATCAACTGTCCAGAATGTTGCATAATGCCTAGATTTTTGCTTTATATTTTTGGTATGTTCCTCATAGACATTGTGGTTTTCTGGCAAATCTCTGAGTACTGAAGTCACTAAATAAGGATACACATCTGAGTTTCAGATATACCTTTCATAAAATGGAAGCTAATGCAAAACCTGTTATTCTAGCAACTTTCAACATTTATAAGAGAAATATTTAAAAGCTGTCCTGATTTTGAGCTTTTGCCTCCCCCCATTTCTGCCTTTGTACAGAATTCTTGTGCTAAGATGTTGTGAGGTGTGGATTACAGAAAGGAGATTATTAAAAAGATATTTATACATGCCAGATTCCCAAGATTCCTAGGAGGAGCAGTTTTATCTGTTTGTTACAATGGATCTTCTAGGACAAATCATTGTGCTAAACCTCAGGATAGAAGAAAGCTTAGTATCTGCTATCTCCTCCCTAGCCCAGTTAACTCTCTAATAACACAAAATCTTATGATAAAATGATATAACTAGCCTTATAGATGTGAATCAAAAGCTGCTAATGAAACAGCTACTCAAAGAAAAGACTGATAGCACAGTAGTTAATACAGCACTGTTCATATGAAGACAATACATATGATATAACTCAGTAGATTCTAGTTTGATTTTTACAACCTCTATTAAGTGCACTGTCTAAAAGAAAAATCAAGTAATTTCCCAAAAAGACAGTGGTGCCTACTGAAGCTTACACAACTAAAATAAGTGACATGAAAATTTATTATTCATAGGTTGGTACTAGGCTATTGGCCCTAGGGCCTATACGGGCCTAGCCATAACAATTCCCTGGCTATTTCTTCCCACACTATTTACTTCCCTGCACCCCTGTCTAGCAGGGCAACTGACATGATCCCTGGGGTGAATTTCCTTTCTCCCATCCAATCATCAGGGTTCCTTTTGAAGAGGGCCAAAGAGGCTCTCTGCTTGACATGTATGGGCAGTCTATTCCAGAGTCTGGGGAGTCTCTGGGTCAGGAACCTATCCCTCCAGCATGTTTTGTTTATTGTGATGACAATATTTAGATCCCTGGAGCATGTGGCTCTGAGGGATTGGGATTTCTTTAAGTGTAGCATGTCCAACAGCTCTGGGTTTGACATGGCCTTGTATGTTAAGCAGAGATTGCTAGCTGGAGTTTTTTAAGGTGGTCAGCATAGGGCATCTGCTTTAGGCCCGTGATTCTTTTAGTGAGGTATTTCTGCCGCCTTTCCAGTTGTTGCAAATGTCTTGAGAGGTACATACCAAACAGGGCGTTGTATTCTATAATGGGTCTAATGAGGGATGAGTACAGTGGGACAATGACCTCCTTTTTTCTGGATGAAAAGCCCTTAGTGATGAGGTGTGCCACATAGAAGGATTTCCTGACTGTTGTGGCGATGTGGTTATTGAAGGTGAGACCACTGTCCACCTGTGTCCCTAAGTCTCTTATCACACTTTCGGTGTTCTGCCACCTATGTGATAACTCACAGGTACATGTTTTTTCCCAAAGGGGATAACTATACATTTCTTGGCATTGAGCGTGAGCCCATGGCTCTGGCACCAAGCATCTGTTTCTGTAAGGCCCTTTTCTACAGTATCCACATCATTTGGGGATTCAATAATGGCTCCCAGTTTGCAGTCATCTGCGAACTATGTTAGCCAGAGTCCCTTAGTGTTAGCCTGTACTTCAGAGAAGTAGATGCCAAAAAGAGAGGTCCCAGGACTGAACCCTGAGGTACTCCACTTGTCACTTGTCTGGAGCTGGATTTGGAGTCAGCTACTTTTACAGTGTGGGTTCTGTCAGTAAACCAATTGGTAACCCATCAAGTGATGTAGGGATTAATGCCCAGCTTAGTAAGTTTATCTATGATTTCAGAGCGGGGGATGGTGTCAAAGGCCTTGGTGAGGTCCAGATAGGCTGTGTGGACTGCCTTACCTTCATCCATGGCTCTGGAGACTGATTCGAAGAAGTCAGTAAGGTTCAGGAGACAAGATCAGCCCTTCACAAACCCAAACTGGGTGGGGTCCAGTGTTTTATGGTTGCCAATGTCTTTATTTATAAGTTCCATGATAGTACGTTCCATGGCCTTGCAGATCAGGCTCATCAGACTGATGGGGCGGTAGTTCCCGAGATCCAAGTTGGATCCCCCCTTGTGGAGTGGGATAACTGTAGCTGTGCGCCACTCAGTGGGCATGAAGCCTGAGGTGAGGGTATGATTAAACATGACACTTAGGTGAGATGCCAGTTCATTTTGTAGTTCATATAGTACACATCCCGGGATGTCATCTTGTCCCATGGATGCTTTATTCTTAGCTTTTGTGAGTGCGTTTTTTACCTGTGTGGCCATTATTACCAGAATTTGGCAATCTTCCAGTATTGAGATGGGCCATTTAGGGGGTGAGAGGGGGGTGAAGTTGGCACTGAATTGATCTTCCATGATACTGGCAATATCCTTGGGATCAGTATATTTAATGCTATTCTGTTGTAGCTCAGAGCAGATCTGAGCATTGCCATTTAGATTCTTGACATAGTTATAGAATGCATTGTGGTTGTCTTTTGGAATATTTGGCAATTTTATTTTCATAACTAGCTTTAGAGGATTTTATGCGGGATCTCAACTTCTTACAGAGACTAGTAAGGGAGTTTTTTGCATCCTGGAATTTTCCTCTTTTCTGCAACAGTTTTTTCCTTTTGTTGTAAAGTTTGTTTATGGCAGGGGACCAACAGATTGTCTTCCTTTTTTTGGAGGACAGCATCTTAGTTCTATTTGGGATGTCACGATTCATGCATGAGTGGATGTGCTCGTACAGTGCCTTAGTGTAGGACTCAGCAGTTGAACTTTCAGTTCCCATCTGCATGGGTGTCATGAAGTTTGCAACTTCTGACTTGAGTAGCATGAAGTTGGCCTTGGAGAAGTTTTTTATGGACGTTTCCTTACTGGGGGTGGGGGTGGGGGTGGGATGTGGATGTTAAGGGTTAGTTTGTTAGTATGTTAGAGAGAAAACCAAAGTATTAGACTGCTAACAGGCTATAGTTTGCAGACCTAGCAACAAACTGTTAACAATCTATAGTTTGCAGTCCTGTAATTGATTTCCACTGCCTATAATTCTGTATTGTCTCACTTGAAAGTTTTAACTTAAATTGGTAAATAAGAAAAGCTAGTACTTAACTTGCCAAAGTCCTCTCCAGTTAGCAAATTAACACACAAAAGTTAACTGCATGCAAAGGTAATACAAAATTATTTTCAGAATACTTTTAAGTCGCAGGCATATACTAATACGACTGCATTCATAAAGAGCTCATGAAATAATACAATTCTCTGCCAGTAAGTTGTATCCTGCTTTACCAATTAAGTTCTAAATTTGACAAAAAAGTTAATATGGCACATAAAATGTATACCACAAAAGTGGCAGTGATTGTGCAAGTGGTATATCCCTCTGTTAACTGTTTTGGAATGGCTATGGGCTAAGCAAAAGATACTGCTCCCTTTATTGAGATGTGCAGTGGTCACCAGCTCTTAGTGGGCAAAAAAGCCCAAGCTACCTTTGTTGCTCTACTATTGTCTTATGCACCTTGTTGTTCCATCATGAAAACAAATTCCTAAAACTGTGTAATATAGCTATAAATCAAATAATACATTTTATTAACTTACTGTTAATAAAAAAAAAAAAGAAATACTTAAGGGTCTCTTTTTAATAGTGAGGCCAGAAGCACTGTCTGGTCATATGACTTGCTCAAGGTAAACAGTATTTATATTTAAATACTTATGTATTTGGAATACCTTATATAACTTATTACACCTCTTGGCAGGTAAAGACCGCCTGTCAGGTATACTGACTGCCATAAGAAAAACATTCTCTAAGACAGGCAGAACGTGAGAAACAGGTATAGGATTAGGCATCTGCTACTACATTAAATCATAATACATTTTCTGTTTAATACAGGTTTAACTCTGTTCCCACTGAAAACATTATTCATATTAAATAAAATCTCAGTCAAATAGATTTCTTTAGCAGGGGAGTCAAAATGTATGCTTTCTTTAGAATCAGAAAGTTCTGACTGCTAATAATCCCCTGAGGTAGAATCTTCTCCCTGCCAAGACTGTTCCTCTGACAGGAAATTCCTGTCAGAATGCAAATGAACCCTTTTCCCCTTTTCCTCTGAAATTTTACCTAGCTTGGAAAAGGCAGAAGTCAACTCTTTATCAAAGCCCAGTAAACAAGCACTAGCATTGTGATAGAGACAATATATTGAACATTCTTCTCACCAAGCACATTGTCCCCAGCAAGGTTTGCCCATTAGATACAGTGGTCCCAGCTTCCTAGAACCTTTCCAGCAAAATGAAGACCTTTCAACATCCCCTTTGCAATCCGCTTCCCCAACCAACAACAAATGTGGTTCTCCCTGGCCCACCCTGGACCTCTCTACAGTTACAGAGGCATAGTTCTCAACTTTCAATCTCCAAAATGTGGAACACTAATGTGGAACAAATGGACAACATGTGAAACAGTTGATAACAGCTTACTTACAAATTCAACTAAGATGCTCACAGGATGGTTAAAATGTAATATTTTTGATTATAGGATACTTTTTTAATGAAACAATAAGATTCAGTTCTATTTACCATGGATATCAGTTAAAAATTGCTAACACTGAATGTATGACACACCCTTCCAATGTGAAACTTTGCAGTACATGAACTTTTTAAGACACAGAATGAGGAACTTTTCTCATAATGAGGTACACTTGAGAGGTATGCACATGTGGCTCTGCCCTGGTCTTTGGTAGTTGCAAATGCTACACCAGGAGGACTGGGGAAAGATGATGGGTGGTCTGAGGAACAAAGAATAAACACAGCAGAGTCATCCTCCAGTGGCTGAGGCATAGAAGGATCCAAACAAATTCTAGAAGACTCCTTTACAAGTTTCTTCTTTTTGTATGCTGAGGAAGGTAGCACAGTGGAGATCAACTGCTACTCCATAGGTAAGCAAAAAATGAGGATGAGGATGGGAAAGTGGCTAGTGTAACCAAGAACAGACAGCTAGGAAAAAAGACAAAAACTAGTGGTTTTGATGCAAGTCAGCTAATAAAAGCAATACACAAGCACAATGCCCTTTCCTCAACATACTAACTATTAAAACTAGGCTTTTAGTCACAAAACAATTTTATTCCTTACAAAAAAAAAATTCACAGAAGCACAACAAACACACCTGCTATGATAACAGATTATTAATTCCCCCCTTGTTTCACAAAAACTAACAGAATTCTTGCCAAATAAACACAGGTTTTACACAAAAAATTAAATTTTATAAGAAAGGCTTTCCTGTGTAGGGACTTATCTGTTTAGCTTGAAGATCACAGCAGACTGGCAGGAAAGTACTGTTGCATAAGTAAACTTAACATAACAGAAGACATTCAAATGATCATTGCTGCAGTAGACGTAGCATTACATAAAAAGTGACCTACTTCCAGACCTTAAGGGTACCTACTGTGCACCAAGACATTTATTTTTATTTTTTATTTTTCATTTGTTTACTGGGAAAATCCAGCTGGACCAGGTCCATTTTCAGTGGATGCCTGTGTAGAAAAGGTCCACATTATATTAGGGCTTTGACTTTTTCAGTGACTCTTTGGTAAGGGGTAGACTCAAAGTATTCTATAGGCAGTATACTGGTCTTCTGAACATACTTTAGAAAGCACTGCAAACTAGTCTCTTTTTTATGTGTACAGCAGGCTTTGCTAGGACCATTTATCAGGGGGCTCCTGGACCCTCATTCTTCACCTTTACAAACATTAAAGCTATGTTAGTCTACCCATATAGTTAAGGCTACTGCAGTAGTGATCAAATGATGAACATGGTATAGTTGTGTAAGTAAACTTACTGTAACAGTAAATGTTAGAATGGTCACTGCTACAGTATCCACTGCCTCTCTCCACCCCCTAATTTTTGTAGGATTATTGTTGTCAGGCTGAGGATACTGATTTTTTTACTTATCTAAGCAGGTCCCTTTCAGGGTTCTAGCCTTTCTCTTTCAGTTGTCATGGAAGCTCTGAAGAGCTTGGTGCTATGTCCATTGATTTTCTTCAGCCTTGCTCGAATTGTCAACTAAAGCATTGGAAACTTGCTGGCTGGCTGTTATATTTTGTACAGGATACAAACCACATAGCTAAAACTATGCAGCAGTAATCAAATAATGAACATCAATGAAAACTGCTGATAAGAAGCACTAGCTTTGGTGGCAAAAAAAGATCTGAAGGTTTTAGCACTCCACCTGCCTTGTATATGAAGCTTCCTGCGTGTTCCTAGCAAGTGCAGTGCACACAGGGTGTCCAAAGCTTTGGGAAGAGGGGGGGGGGGTAATCCCATACATCTTAGGCCGCTGAAATAGTGATATATTCATTAACATCTATTTATTTTAGTGGGTCTACTTTATTTACGCGAAAGCATAAAACCGCAAATACATATGGATTGAACCATATGCACTGAAAGTGCAAGCCATCGAAAACTGTAAATGGGAATCTCTGTAGGTGGAGATTTTCATTTACTTCAATGTAGTGCGATCTTGGAGTTGGTATATTTAAGTAGCGGGGGGTGGGGGTGCAGGGGGGCTTGCCCCCCTGCCTACATCTTTTTTTTTTTTTCAGTGTATATTTTTTCTTTATTAACTTTTGAACGTTTAAGAGTTCAATGCATATGTGTCCATCTTTATGCATTCAAACTTTTGAACGTTCGAGTTAATAACGTAGACCCATTTTAGGTACTTGCAATTTGTGTAAGGAGTTTTTTTTTTATGCTCCATCAAAAATGGACGAAAAGACCAGATGAATCATGTTTGTTAATAAAATCTAAATTAATGAATAAAATAAATGGAAAATGAATTTCTCAAACCAGTATGAAGCCTGATCACAGTTCATGACCATGGACCTCTACAGGATTAAACAATGTTCTGTTGATCTGCACGTATACTATTCATTTTGGTAAAGGAAGGAAAACTTTTAACAAGCTCTGGGCTGAGAAGGACTTATCAATAAAATAAAAAAGCAAAAAAAGCTCTTAGACTTCTTATTCTTCTCCTGAATTACATAACACTGTGGAAATCAATCAAAAGAGCAAACCTGCAACTGGTCACAGTATAAGGGATGCAGTCTATTTCTGTCTTCTGAATTAATCCTAGTGATAGCTAGGTGTACCACATCAGTTAGGTTTACCACCTGTCTTGCTAGTCACAGAACAGTTGCAGAAGATATCCCATCTTTTGACTTTTTTCTAACTTTTTTCTAAAGACTGTAGAAACAACTATCTGTTCATCCCATACACTAAACAGATTTTGTGACCACTGGTGATAACTGTATATTTCTACATTCAAAGAATGCATTTTGCATATTTGTAGATATATCCCCAAGTAATTTATATAATTGTATTCCATCATTTCACTCTGTTCATATCTTTGCACTTGTGAATGTGCAACATTTTGTTTTTTTTTTCCTGGACTGAGTCCGAAATTGGTCATTTGTTCTGTACCCACTTAAATTCAGGTCTATATTAAATCAGTGAACGCTTAAAAAAAGCAAACGCTGATTTATCGACCCCATGTAAGCAAAAGCTTACAATCCCGAACACTCGGAACAGCGATTTTTTTCCCAGGGAAAAAAATTGCTGTTCCCCCCAAAAAAATTAAAAAAACAACTTCAAAACATTGCATAAAGTGTGTGTGGGGGGTCTTTGCCCCCAACCCCCCCTCCACACCCCTTAGTTAAATATACCAACTTTGAGATCGCACTACAGTGACGAAAATGGCAAAGTAACGGAGGCGGCCAAGTGATTTATTTCCTAGGGGAAGAAATCACTTATATGCCACTTTGCTATTTTGTTGTTTCATGCTTTCAAGTTTGAAGACACATTCGAAGGATTGCGTCTTCTGTTATATAATAGGAACCCTTAAATTCAAAGAAATAAATAGCACACAGTAGAAGGAATAATAACAGACAACTAACATGACTAAAGTCAGCAAGAATGTGACTTAATTCTGATAAGTAGGATACATTGCAATAGTTGGGTTTTCAGACTAAATAAATCCTTTGTACATATTCCATTGACAGCTTTTAAAATGGAGGCAAGTAGGTTGATTCTGAAATGGAGGTGAGAATATGCTGCAACAGTAGCAGTATATGTGAAGCAAATCACCATGATGAGTAAATAATGTATTTGCTAGGAAATGAATGGCCAAGTACTCTGATTTTTGTTTGTATTTTATATCAATACACTTAGCGATGCAGTAATGAACTGATATAATTAGCTGCAGGTCAGAAAACAAGACAAGGATGACTCCTGTTAAAGTGCCATTTTAATTTTCCTTCATTCTCTGTGATATTCTATATCTCATTGTGAAAATATTCAGAACACTGACAGACTCTAAATGCACATTTCCATATGTACCAGAGTTGCTGTGGGACTGAAAGCATGAGATGATTGCCATGAATTCAGAGGTGCATGTCTTCAAAACTATGAAATGTGTGTAGGAAAAGGAAGTGAATAATAACTTATTGCCAAAATCATCAATCAGGTGAAGTCTGTTATTGCAACAGATGTTTCAAGCCTTATTGAAAAAGAAGGGTTTGTGGCAAGACTAAAAGCTGAGTAAACATCATCCTTTTCCAAAGGTACGAACAGTCACATGAGTATTCTTGCTGTTAACCACAGCGGACTTTTTGTTGCTTACTCAAATAATTTTTTTTTAAAAATTGATATAATTTCCTTCCTTCAAATCATGTAAAAAGATATTCAGCTTTCAAGTGTTAATTTAATGAACATTCTTCCTCCGCCACAGAGTATGCAAATACTACTACAACTAATAATAATAATAGCACATCAGCATTAATACATGCATATATGAAAAGGACTTATCAGTTTGTCTTCAGCTGGGCAAAATTTGTTGTCATGAGGCCTGTCATCATGATATGATCTTGTTTTATAGCTTCTCTGTCTCATTCCCAGAGCGCACTTGAAGTCTACTTTATATCATACCTCTCAACCTCTTTGCACCAAAAATTTGGACAAAGCCAAATATAATAGGAGGACAATGGCACAAAAATAGGGACAGATTTTAAATATTGCTCTTATAAACTTAGAATGTTGCTATAATAACGGGTTTTTCATTACCGTGCATTTTTGAATGATAAAGTCTGAATCTCAAATATATGTCATTATTTAGTGACTTCAGTGCTCAGTGATCTGTCAGAAAGCCACAGGTTTTATGAGGAACAGACCAAAAAATATGAGGCAAACATCAGGACATTCTACAAAAATCTGGACAGTTGAGAAGTATGTTTTACATGTTTCATGTTAGAGCTAAGGAAGCACAGTGCTTTTCCTCTCTCTTGCAGAAAGCAATAATACTCTGACTTATAAGCATCTTACACAAGTTTTGCAGCCTGGCCGCTTTCATTTTCCCCTCAGTTACCCTGATATGTGGCAAAGAATTTCTGCAAAACCTAAACCTTTTCAGAGTTAATTATAAAACCTAAATACAAATAAGTATATACACTGCAGTGTTTTCTGTGGCTGCTTGTTTGTAATCCTTCAGCTACTGACAAACCATCCCCCATACATTTCCATAGTTGTCAAACTTGTCAGTGTATTTCAAAGGACCTGTTCTTGTCAAGAGTAAATGATAGCTATTACAACTTGTAAGGCACATACAAGCTACAACTGAAACTGATCATTTATTAGTGTTCTATCCTGCTTAACAATTTTTAGACAAGTAAACAAATATATAAATACAATAAGATGCTCATATTGCATACTATATAAGTAGGAATCTGCTCCATGAATTTTACACACATACAAACATGCCTCAAGTCATCATAATGCTACTCTATAATGTAACATTTTTTAATTATTTTTATTTTATTTATTTATTCTTTGTTTTCAGGGTGAGTCCCACTAAACTAACGGCCTATTTTCAGGAAAGACCTGAGGTGGCAATTATGCTACTGAGGAAATTTGGCCAGGGCATCAGGAAACTACCCCTACTCTGTATATTGTGCAGGGCATGCAATAGCCGATTCACTTCTTGCTTCCATTCTGGGTGCAGTGGTAGCCCAGAGAAGCAGGGAGAAACATGGAGAGTCAGCTTGTGGGTGTTAAGAGCAAGGATTCAGAATCTTTACAAGCTTTAGATTCAGCTGCAAGGTCAAAGGAGGTGTTTCCAGGGAGGAATTAATGGCAGTCGAGCCGTTAGTGAAAAGGCTGGAGGATCAGAAGGCAGCCAAGTCTTCTAGCAGTTATACTGAAATAGAAGCAGAAGGAATTGTTGCTGAGAGTGTGAAGGTGTCTGAACCTTCACAAGATTCAGAAGAAATATTTCAGAGGTGATTATTTGAGGAAGAAAGTGGGAGCCATGGTAGGTGTATTATTACAGTCCTCCAATCAGAAGGGTTTCGGGATGTTGAACTTCAAGAATTAATTGTACAAAGTGAACCAGAGAGTGGTGAAGCAGCATTATGAGCAGATATCATGGACAGGGTACAGCAGGAAGAAGGTTCAGCAATGTTGAACAAAAAGACGTATGCAGACAAAGTAAGAGGGAGAAGCAAAGAAGAAAGTGCCACAAAGGAATAAAAATCTTAGTAGTTATCAGCAGCAAAGAAGACATATATTTGGACAGGTATGACATTTAGGATAATATGACATTTAGAATAATATAGTGGTTCCCTTGGCCATTTCATCAAAACAGGTAAGAGCTTTCATACATATTAATAGACTGTTACTGCGACATAACCTGTGATTCATTAATGCCTACACTAAGTGTACACCATTCTGAGTGAACAGAGAGCATAACACATACCTTGTCCCTCCTAATTTTAGTTTTCTACTGATTTCCTTGCAGCCTTAAATACTGAAGGGGATGTATAAAGATTACCACGAAGTGCAGACTACTTGCACACTTAGTGTAATCTTTCTGAGTGACTAGAAGGCACAAAAAATGTTGTAGGGACGTTCTTGAATACACATAGTGTAAACTTAGTGTAGGTTTTAATCTGGCCCATCAGGGCAATTTATGAAAAAGTTTTTGGGATAATAAGAATTAAAAAGGACCTTTAATCTGTGGAACTTGTATGTGATTCAAGTATTTAATAGGGAAACACAAGGGAAAATATGTATTCAGTTTTATACATAAGTTGAAAAAGAAACATTTCAAGAGTATTTAAAGATATTGTGTAAAGAAATGATGGACATTGTAAAAATATATGACAACAGAGGTTTATGGACTAGGGAATGGGAATGTAATGTGATATTAAAAATGGAAAATAACAGTATTATTCATATACCAAGTCTGATAAATGTTGAAGGGAATAGGGGGTTTGTAAAATATTGGGGACAACCAAAAATATTTTCTGTGTGTGTGTGGAAAAATGATAATTTGCTTAATGACTATGATAAAAGAAAATGTTACGTTTGTGGAAAGGTGGGGCATGATGCTAAAATGTGATTTAAAATGTTTTAAATGAAGAAGGAAATTTATGGATAGATTTTACGCAAATATAGAAGAATATAAAAAAGGAGAAGAGAGAGAGAGCTAGACCTTGATCAAGAAACAAACTTAAATTAAGTAATAGAAACAAAACAAGAGAAAGTGGAAATAAAATCAAATAATGACGGGTAAGAGTAAGATAAAAGAAAGTACTGGAAATAAGGCAAGATAAATTGATACAGAAGGGTATGAAAGGATGTCAAATGCAAGTGAAGAAGAATAAATGAAGTGGAGAGTAGTGAAAGGAAGGAAAAACTTGATCTTTAAAAGAGCAAACAACAGGAAAAGAAAATTTCTAGGGGTAAGCATAAAAGGGAATAAGAAAAGCAAAGGGTAGAGTTTTTTGTAGGAAGTGTTAGTAATATAAAATGTAAACTCCAGACAAGTACCCTTGGCAGGAAAATACAGCAGTCAATTGTTCTTTGATGCAAAAATCCAAGTTTAATTCACACAAGCAGCTTCCAAAGTTTAAAATCAAAGCACATAAAGGCACATAAACGCCCTTCACCAACTCAGCGTTTTCATCTATTTAAAACAGACTTCATCAGATGCAGCCTCATGCCAAACTGCACATATTTATATTAATTAATATTTAAATTATCCAGTCACCAACCCTAAATAAATAAATGTAATTAAAAAAACTTAAGCTTTTTAAATTACATTTATTTATTCATTTAGGGTTGCTGATTGGATAATATAAATATCAACTGATATAAATATGTATAGTTTGGTATGAGTCTGCATCTGATGAAGTCTGTTTTAACTAGACAAAAATGTTGAGCTGGTGAAGGGCGTTTATGTGCCTTTATGTGCTTTGATTTTAAACCTTGAAAGCTGCTTGTGTGAATTAAACTTGGATTTTTGCATCAAAGAACAATGATTGCTGTATTTTCCTGTCAAGGGTACTTGTTCGGAGTTTATAGTTTGCGTTTGTACCTTTGCTGGCTTTTACTTGGTTAATATAAATATGTATCACTAAGAATGTTAACAGTACATGTTAGTATTAAAATATAAAGCATAGAATAGGTGTATTAGAATGGTGTGCTAAATTAGATATGAATATAATCACATTAGAAAATATACTAATATCATCAGAATATGAAAGGCTACAAGCAGAAATGTTATGGAGGGATAAAATCATTTGGAATACAAGTATAGAGACAAGTCAATAGTCAAAGTGCTGGATATTATTGGTAATGGGGAGAATAATAGTTGTAGATGTAAGATGGAAAGGTCAGGTACATAGAATTATTCCTATATATGCATATGTTACAAAGAAAGCAAAAGAAGAAATGTTTAAAAAATTATGCAAGTGTAAATATGGACTTAATAATGGTAGGTGATATGAACTGCAACATAAGGGAAAAAAGACATAGGGGATGTAAAATCATTAGCTGAAGTAATAAAAAGTGGAAAGTTGCATGTATGGAATAAAAAGCTATGGGCATATGAAAGAAGTCATTTAAAGACAGAAACTGATTAGTTCATAATAATTTGAGTGGAGCAGTGGTGCAGCGATTAATGTTGTTACCTCACAGCAAGAGGATTTCCGATTCAATTCTCGGCTGGTGTGCCTTCTGTGTGGAGTCTATGTCGTACCCGCATTCACGTGAGTTTCCTCTGAGTACTCTGGTTTCCTCCCACATTCTAAAGACATGCATTCTGAAGTATTTCGCCCTGGGCCTCCACTGAAAATAAGCTCTGTCCTAGTCGGACTTTCCCGGTCAACAACTGTTGAATAAATAGATAAATCATTTTAAAAAGCTTCAGTATAATAAAATAAGGCAAAAAAATACAAGATTTTCTGAGCATTTAGCAATTTGGTTAGAAATTAAAGAAAAAAATATTATATAAAAACTAAAAAAAAGTATAAAGAGACTAAACGACAAACAAAAGGGAAACAAATGACAGGTTTTGTCTAAAACTGGACAGCATGGTGGATAAGATTCAAAAGCAAATATTAAAGATGTTATATGGAATGACAAAATGTAAAAAAGAAGAGGTAAAGAAAAATATTAAGAAGAAAGTAAGTATGTAAGGGTAACGAATAGAGGTAGTAAGAAAGAATGTTATAATAGATTGAAAGGAATAGATGAGATAAATTAAGAAAAGACTAAATAACATTTATATAAACAAAGAATATTCTTACAAAGGAAGGAAGACGTGTTACCATATTTGAGTGGGTTAATAAAGGTGAAAAATGGGAATAAGAGAAATGAGAAATAAAAAAGAAGTGAAAGTAAGGTGTCAACAAATAAAAATGAATGCAGTGAAACAATATATAGAATAAAGTTTAAAAAAATGAAGACAATTCAAATATACACATGGAAGGTTTAAAAGTTAACTGAAAAAGACAATACATAAATAAAAAAGCTGTTACAGTGGAAGAATTGAATAATGTGTTAAGAACGGTAAATTTAGAACCTGCAATGGATTTAGCTGGAATAGAGTATCATATGTATAAACATATGAAAGATTCTTAAAAAGAAGGATTTGTACAAGTGTTAAATGAATGGCTGGAAGAAGGATTTAGTCAAGAGGAGATATGTATCAGAGAGATGACATTTATGTGGAAGAAAGGGACTAAAGATGATATAAGAAATTGGAGGCCAATAGTATTAAATAACTCAGATTATAAAATATTTATGAAAATATTGCAAATACGATTAGATAAGAAAGTTTATAATATATAAGAAGACACTATATTTTGAAGGAAGGGAAAGTAAGTCAATAATTATAAATGAAGATTAGAGAAATTGTACATGATATGTATTATAGAAAGGCAGAAGCAAAAACTATGGTAGGTGACCTAATAAAGTATTTGATAAGATACTATAGCATGACATATTACATGAAATAATGAAAGAATATCAAGTAAGTGAGAAAATTCTTAAGTTCATTAAGACATGATATAAGAGCAATAAAGTAAGAGTGTTACTGAATGAAAGGTTAAGACAATAAATAGTTATAAAAGTGGGATATGATAATGATGTCCTATGAGCAGTATTTTAATTGCAGTAGTTATGAATGCCATAGTTAGTAATATAAATATTGCATAGGAAGAATTAGAACATAAGAATATATATAAGGATACCAGAAATGCTTACTTATGCAGATGATACAATAATAGTAATAAAGAATAAATAAGGGATGGAAGAAGCGATTAAGAGACAGTTGAAGAGTATAGGAATGACTATAAATGGAGATAAAAGCACAGGATTGGGAGAAGGTAAACTAGAGGACATTCCGTTTAGAAAGAAATACCATTATTAAGAATAAAATTTGGAGATGATATGATAAAGAATAAACAATGGGAAGAGACAATACAAAAACTGAGAATTATTTGTCTATTTTGGAAGCCATATAAGATGTCTTATAAGAAAAAGGTGTACTTAATACATTCTCTGTTGCTAGGAAAAACAGCATATTTAGCAAGTGGATATACATGATTCTAGTAAAAGAAGAGAAATAAAATTTGACAACTGTTTTCTGCTTTATATGGCTTTCTAGGTTGAATACTGTGAAAACAGGTATATTATATGTTAAAGAGGAAGAAGGAGGATTGGGACTGATAAATCCAATGGTGGATGCAGCATCTTTGAATCTATTTAGGGTAATAAAGTGGGTAAAAGAAGGAAATGGTTCTTTAATAAGTGTAATTTTGACAGAAAAATATAAAGCAATATGGAATTTGTTGTGCCAATATGAAAGAATAAGAAAAGACATGAATAGATAAATAATAAAACATATCAAGAGAAGATTATATTGTGGAAATTAAAAATATGAGAAGTGGAAGCAAACAGGAAAATATGGTATATAAATATAGTGAATGAGTACTACTTTATTTATCCATGGATAAAAATAGAGAATAAAAAGATATAGGAGTTAGAAATAGAATAGAATGGCATAAAAAGTATGTTGAATGTAGAGATTTTTTATGGAGAACACCTATAAGTAAATTACCAGTAGAAGTTAATATGCCATATGAAAAAATAGAAGAAAGAATTTGTCATTATCGTGGTGAGATTGAAACAACAGATCATATTTTTCTGCAATTATGGGATACGGTATGTGAAGAAAATTACTTAGAATGTACTATGAAAATAGGAAGAGGCAATATGCATATGACTGAATTAGGTTATTATAGTAACAACAAAAATTGGTAGGAAGCTATGTTATATAATCTGGACTATATGGAATGAAAGAATGAATTAGATAAACAATAACCGAAAGTTGACTCTGCCTGTGATATTGAAAGATAATATTTTGGTTGTGGGAAAAAGAGCGGGGGTCTTAATGTGTGTGTGTGTGTGTGTGTGTGTGTGTGTGTGTGTGTGTGTGTGTGTGTGTGTGAATACTCACACACACACACACATATATATATATATATATATATATATATATATATATATACATATATACATACACACACACACCTACATATACACATATATGTAATGTTCATGTGTATAATATAAATTATGTAAGTAATGTAATTAATAAAGGACCCCTACTATTTGGCACTCCTTGATGGTGCCGGAGGGTTCTTACAGCAACAAGGAAGAGACTTAAGGGAAGCACAACACGGAGGAGGAGAGAAAAATCTATGGAGAGTTTGTAGGTGGAAAGTAGTTAGAATTTAGAGAAAAATGTATTTGATATGGAGCTTCAGAATGTAAACAAAAATTACTGTGTGTTGAGTATTACAAATGAGCAGTGTTTAACTGTTCCCTTGGAGAAAGAAGCGAGTGAGTCTGTGGAAGTGGTGCAGGTAACAGAACTGGTGTCAAAATGTCTTGCAGATGATGTTTTGCTAAAAATATTTGAGCAAGATGATCCAGTTGACAGTTCTGCTGTTTTATGTGATGAAAAGGTTGATAACTTTTTTGGAATTGTGGAGGATGTGGAAAAGGAACCTTATGAACTGGCAGCAGAGACTGAACAAGTAAAAACATATTCAGCAGTGACAGAAAGTAAAACAGGAAAGCAGCAACAAACTGAGAAGGAGTCTTGGTTTTGTGGCTCAGATAACTGAGTAACTAAAACATATGCATCTGTGACAGCAGGCAAGAAAGGAGAGCAGCAAGAAAGTGTAAGTAAAACGTTTTAAAAAGAAAAAATATCAATAGTGAGAATAATAGAAAAAATGACAGCATAATAGACAGATTTTATGTATGGGGCAATTTGGTAGCTGCTCTAGGTTTAAAAGCTCAAGAAATTCAGTCTTTCATCCATAATTGCCTAGAGACTTTTTGTGACTTAACATTTGAAACTGATGAATTGATGATAAAACTTCTGTAAGTATGTAACAAAAGCAAGGACATGTGTTTGTGGAATAATTACTGGTTTTCCGGTAGTAACTTAAATGAACTAAAAGAAGACAAAGTTAAAAATGCATACAGGGTCTGTCTGAATGTAAATTGATAATATTGTGAAAATTAGAGATGAGAGAAACTTATGGAATGGTGGGAGGAGGCTGGAAATTGTTTTGAAATGTGAAAATAACATAGCGAAATACTTGCTGAGTGTTCTTTTCATGGCTTGTCATAGAGGGACATTAAGGTATGCTGCCCAGAAAAAATCATGCTTCTTTTGTGGAACTTTTCTCATTTAATCAATGATTGTGACAAGGTACACTGTAACCAGTGTGGGGAGAAATGACATACTTCAAGAAGATGTGTGCCTGAATGTGGGTTGTGTAAAACGGGGACAGTTTTGGGTGGATTGTCAAGAGTAAGCAGTACATAATGAAAAAGATGGGGAAAGGGAACAAAACATTCATGAGAAGAACAACAGGAGGCTGAGGAGAGAGAGAAAACGTATATAATGAAGGGCAACAAGAGGCTGGAGGAGTGGATGAACTAGGTGAAGAAGAAGCTATAGAAGAAAAAATATGAGGAGAAGATGAGGACAGACAGCGCATGCAGCAAGAGAGGTCAGGAGAATGGATTGATACGTTTATTATTATTTTTATTTGCAGAAGTTCTGGCCAGTGAAAAAATCTGATTCTGAGGATCAGGGATTATTTATGCATAAACGCAGGAAAAATATTCAGCTGGGGAAAGAGTAAAAAATAAGAAAATGAAAATTTAAAAATATTTCTCCTAAAATTAAAAAGAAGGAAAAGCAACAATTTTAGACTACATTCAGTAAATCTGAACAGTATTATTAACACTGTAGGAAGAATAGGGATACTGGAATGGTGTGCAAAATATGACGTGAATGTTATTCTGTTACACTAGGCTTCTGACAAGTGAAGAAAGACTGCAGAATCTGTTTCATCAAATATTAGACTGTGGTGCTTACTGTGAAAAGTGTAATTGCATGGCACTTTAATTGTGATTTAAGGGGAAAATGTGCAAAGAGATAGATGTTAAAAAATACATAAAGTGATAAAATGTAAATTTGCTGTGTGGAACAAAAGTCAAAGGACTTATAGGATGTGGCAGCTGGATCTGAAATTGATTATTTCGTATTTTCAGAAGGTTTGGGCTAGCAGATAATGTTATGGGTGTGACAGGTTTTCATACCATTTAGCAATATGTATGGAGGTGATGGAAGAAAGACAGTATATTAAACAGGAAACAGAATAAAAAATAAAAGAGAAATTATGGGATGAAATTGGAGAGAGAGAAGTATTACAGTTATGGAAGGATCATTTAACAATGAAGGATTTTTATAAAAACTGATCTGAATGGTGGAGTGAATTTAAAAAGATGCATAGAAGGTATTTTTTCATTTGCTGGAAGATATAAGAAAGGAAGAGAAAGTGAAATATGAGAAAATGTACAGAAATGTATTAGAGAATTTAGAGAGTAATATCTTTGCCTAAACAACAATGCCTAACTTTTTTTATTTATCTGTTTCTTTTTTCCATATCATAATATGAAGATGGGAAGAGATATCTGCATATCTGAGTAAAACTATAAATGAGGTTACTGATATGAGTCAATAAAAAATTCAAAAGGAGAGGTAAAAAGAACACAAAAGTAAACTATGTGTATTGTAGTACAGCATGAAGAAAATACATAGAAGAATAAAAAGAAGACAAATAAAAGAGAATGGAAGGTTAAAACAATTCCATAATAACTTAAGGAAAAATTTGAAAAATAAATGACTATTAGTGAAGAAGATGAAGTACTTAAGAAAGTAAATGTTGAATCATTATCAGACCCAGATGGCATAGGGTATGTAATATATAAGAAATTAATGGACTGGAAAAGAGAGTATCTTGTAAGTGTACTGAATGAATGAATGACTAAAGGAAGGGGTTGTTTATGAAGAGTTATATAGTAGGATATTAAAATTTATATGAAAAGATGAGATGAGATTCTTCACATTACCACAGATTGTGAATTTTTTATGAACATAACACAAAGAAGAATGGAACAAAGAATGGGGGATATTATGGAAGAAAATATATAACATATAGAAGGGAAGGGATGTCAAGAATTGTTATCGGTTATGAAAGAAATTGTAGATGATATAAGTAAAATGGAGAATGTGAAACTTATAATAGGTGATATTAGGAAGGCATTTGATACAGTAAAACATGATGCTTTGAGGGATATTATGAATATGTATGTTATAGGTAATAGAGTTAGGAGAGTGTGTGTATGTTAGTATATCAAAATAATAGAGTGACAGTGTTAGCGAATGAATTGCTGAGTAAAGAAATATGCATAAAGTGTGGTATAAGACAAGGATGTCCCAGGAGTGGAATATTGTTTGCACTGGTAATGAATGTAATAGTGAATGATGTAGCTTATCAAATGAAAGATGGAAGACATATGAGGAAAAAGAAGTGGTGATTCTAGTAATTTTGACATACACAGCTGATACAGTGGTAACTGCTAAGAACAAAATATGGATGAGGGAAGTTTTGGTTTGTCTGAATCAGTGTCTAAAGGAAATGGGAATGACCTTGAACAAAGAAAAAAGCAAAGGTTTGGGTGATGAGGTGAAAACTGGGGGTGAGTATTTTTCAATGAATGAAATGTCTTTGCTAGGAATAAAATTTGGGAAAAACAATGTAGGTATTATGCAGTGGGAAGGTTTGATAAAATAAATAAAATACATTTCTATACTGTGGATGAAATATAAATTAGCATTTAGGAAAAAAGGCTTATCTGGTAAATTATGCATTAATGGGGAAAAACAACATATGTGTACAATATTTATATGATCCCAGAAAAGTATGAATGGAAATTTTGCAGTTGGTGTCTTCTTTCATTTGGGTTTAATATTAAACACAGTGAAAAGAAATGTGTTGTATATGACTGAAGATGAAGAGGGATTGGGGTAGCTAAATTCACTTGTTTATTCTGCTTCTTTAAACTCCTTTAGAGTATTATAGTTCATAAAGGAAGAAAATGAGAAATTATTAGCAAGAGTGCTTAAATACAAGTACCAAAAGTTCTGGGAGATGAGAATAAGAAAAGGAGAAAAATAATATATAAATGAACTTAAAAGCTCTCAAGGAAATATTACTAATATGAAAAATAAAAATTGATATATAGAATGATAGATGTGGTATAATAATGTGATGAAACAATATTATCATGTAACTCCATGGGAATTTTACCAGAAGAAATTATTAAAGCCATTAAAGTAAGGAAAAACTGGTGTACCAAAACAGTAAAATTTCAGGATTTCCTATGGAGACTTCTAATAAACAAGTTTCCAGTATAGGGGAATTTGCCATGTTAAAAGAAACCTGAAAGAGCGTGTTTATTTTGTGGGGTGAAAGAGGCAACGTAGCATGCTTTTTGGAAATTTAAAAGACTGGGGAAACTCTGGAAAAAGTTATGTGAACATAACATTTTTTGAGAATATTAGTGATATAAACGACATGGACATGAATATGATTATGTGTGGATATTATAAGAACAAGGAGAAAGAATATGTGAGAAGGGCTGATAACAACTTAATTTATGCAATATGGGTTTTATGGAATGAAAGAATGAATACAATTTTGTTTTATGGGAAATGGATTTTGTCAGATATATTTCGAAAAATTAGATTATGGTCGTAGAAGAAGGCATGGGGGTCAATTATGGAAGAATAACAATGAGGATATTATAAGAAAAAATGATAAATAGAAAAAAATAGAATATGTGCATATATGTGCTAGCAAATATGTACATTTTGGAAATAAATAATGTTTTACATTGTATTAAATAAAGGACCCCTACTATTTTTGATAGGTGCCATGGGATTTCTTACCATACCTGTAACTGTACAGATATTCACAGAACGTCCAGATTTTTGCCTCATATTTTGGGTCAGCTTTCATAAAATTGTAGTTCTCTAGCAAATTAGTGGCAAATCATTAAAGAATGAAGTTAGAAAATAATGACAGATGTTTGAGTTTCAGAATTCATATCCTTCAGAAAATTCAAGCTAATGCAAAAGCTGTCATTCTATCAACTTTCTAAGTTTGTAACAGCAATATTTAAAAAATATCCCTATGTTTGGGCCTTTGTCCCAGTTTTTTATGGCTTTCTCCAGATTTCTTGCTCTATGAGGTTGATAGGTATGTCTCTTACATCAGCCTGAGCTACCACCAACCCAGTCAGATGGGGCCTCAGTTTAATGTGTCATCCAAAGGATGACACTCAGAAATGCAGTACCTCCCTAATGTGGCACTGAAATGTCCGTAATTGTTTGACCTGATGTGGGAATAGAACCCACAGCCTTTTGCACCAAAGGCAAAGTATGCACAAACTTCAGTTCTGAAATTTGTCTCATTCTGAAATTTTTCTTTTTTTTTAATTACACACAGATGCCTTACATTATTCTATGTATATTGCTACCATTTATATTTATTACATTTATATATATTGATTCTTTATATAAACTAGCATTGCTGAGAATAACAAACTAGCACTTTCCTTCTTTTCTATTAAGCAATTTCAACTTACTACTTATTGCTAATTCAAAAAACACTCAATGGAGATCTTGAGGTTAGTACTCTAGCTGACAATGATTGCATCCTGAGCTTGTTTAACAAAATCAAGATAAGTCCCCACATTTCAAACAAATACTCATATTTTTGGAGCCATTGGGGTGATTAAACAAAGGTAAGTTGCAAACTGTGCACACAATCAAATCTTTACAATAATAGTGTTCATTAGATTCTGAGTCATAAGCTGTATTTCATAATTCATAATAAGCACAGCAAATATTACATTTGTAATATTTTGTAAACGTCTATAGTATCTCAGTATCCCCTCAATGTACACACATACAGGTAGCAGCACTTTGATTGCCCATTTATGAGCTTTCATATACAGCTGAGGAGTTCTGCATGTGTTACTTGGTTGTGGAGACATTTACAGAAACATGAACATAATGACAGCAGAAATAGATAGCATATGAACCACATCGTCAAAACAGTGAGGAAATCCTTCTATGTGGCACACCTCATCACTAAGGGCTTTTCATCCAGAAAAAAGGAGGTCATTGTCCCACTGTACTCATCCCTCATTAGCAGCACTAAGCAGTGGTTACTTATCAGGGCAGCTGTGTTGACCATCATATAAGCCTTAAGGTGAAATCTTTCAAGAGCTTATATATAGCATGGTTTTGCAATTATTAATTCAAGTATGGTCAGGCTCTATTAGATACCTTCAGGTATGAGTAGGATGTAACTGCAGAAAATACCTAGGTAATATTACAGGGAAATGAAATGCAGGCTGCATTATGTTATAAGAATACTACTTAAAAATTCATCTTTGGTTTAAAACATTATATCCAGAGTGTATATTTGAAGTAAACTGGTGAAGAACTACCCATCACTATCCTGTCATTATTGGCAACTTCTCTTCAAAGGAGGCAAACTGAAGGCCGGAGTTTTCCTTTAATTGGTAATGATGCAATTGTATTAATTATAGGAAAACAAAAAAGCTATGACAGTGTTATAAAAATTCTGATAAAATTCATGAAAGGTTCCAAGAGTTCTATAAGATACTACAACACGTTGAACTCAAGGGTTCAACAGAACAATTCAAGAAATAAATAATTCCAGTAAAGCACAATATTTTGAGTTTAGGTATGAGCAAATGTATTGCAATTTAATATATATTGCACCGAAGGAGAAAATAGTGCTTAGTTATATGAATTGAAAATATTAGCTCCAAAATAACTATAATGTGTTTAACATTAAATGGATATAAAAAGATTACTATGAATGAAAAGTCACAGTCCAGTATTGATTAACAATGTCCTAAATATGGGCTAAATACCTTAAGTCAAATACAGGTAAAGTGTTTATATCAAATTTACTGAAATTATCACCACAAAGTATGAAAGTAATGAATGATATCCCTCAAAGCTCATTGCTGGGACCTCTCCTTTTTGGTACTTGCTCATCAGATCTTCAAGGAGATACAATGGCCTCTGGCTAATAAACTCTGCAGACAGCTGCAAAGATGGAGTTTTTGCTAAGTCACCAAATGACACCTAACCACACCAGAATGAGCTCTCTCTAATAAACTCTTGGTGAACTTAAATGGGCTCAAACTAAATGCTAAAACGTGTAGTGTCATCACTTTTGTAGACAAACCCTCCCCTTCATCCTGTCTACACAATGTATTTCTACAAAATGAAAATTTAGAAAGGAGCTTATCTGATTGGGTTACTAGCTCCTTCTCTTTTGACCATGTAACAATGGCTGTCTGGAAATTGAGAGAGAGAGAGAATGGACTAGACATAGACAAGGATGAGGTCTATTTGTGCTGTAGTTCAGCACAGGGAGGGCACCGAGATACTCCAAGAGGGCCTTTCCCAAATGAATAGCCAGTGTCATAACCATGGAATAAAACTAACTGCCAAATAAAGTAGGATAGCCAACTACAGCAAGCATGACATCCCTTCTAACTACCACATCAACAACACACTTCTGAAGACTGATTCAGTAGTTGGAGACCTCAGAATGTATCTGGACAACAATTTTTCCTTTGACCGCTATGGATCCACTATTGTAAGACAATCATTTTTCACTGTGCAGCTTATTAGAAAGGCTATGGTATCTAGGTCCCGGGATATGAAGATTCCACTGTATTTGGCACCTATTAGGATTGAGTATAATGCTCCTTTTAGTACGCACCTGTCTAAACACTTAACATGACTTGAACAGCACCATTCTTTCTCACCAAGGAAGTCAAGCTCTTAATCATAAAAACAACACTGACCATCTCAAGGCCTTGTCCCTCTTATCAGTATCATACAGGTTACTGAGGGGTGACCTCTGCCTCACATATGAGCATCAACAGACCCTATCCTCTCTGATCTACTGCACATCTGCAAGTCCAGTGGTGGAATAAACATTCACTCAGGAGACCTTAATCTCTTTTGTAACATAAATAGGACATGTTGGTGGGACAAATATGCATCACAGAGAATGCCGCTTCTTTGGAATCAACTCCCTCAAAAACACAAAGCAAAGTACTTCCTTACTCTATTTAAATTTAATCTGGATGAATGGAAGGGAAACCAAAAATTTACCCCTGGTTTAACATCATTGTCCCTTATGGATAGAGGTAACATGAAAGATCTACCCAGCTGGCTATGTTTCTAAATATCCATAGGGATCAGTAGCCTAGTAAATATATACAAATCTGTGAATCTACAAATGAAAACAGGACTCTTGATATTATCAACACTGACAAAGGTGTATTTCTCATGTTTTCATAGACATATATTTGAATTTGACTGGCGAGTCATTTCCTAAACATAAAGAAGAATAGTTCCAGAACCGCAAAGTGAAGACAATAGTTCGTAAAAAAGGTAAGTCCTTTATTAGTTGCCAAGTGGTAAAAATCCAAAGACAGTTGGTACAAAGCAGCAAAATCAGACCAAATGGTAAAAATCCAAAGTCAGTAGGTACAAAACAGCAAAATCAGACAAGCGCTTTCGCTTGGAAAATGCCAAGCTTTTTCAAGTCAAAAACAGTTGCCTGCAGTGAGGCAACTGTTTAAATGAGGATGTTAATTAGTCACATGTTTGGTTAGAGCTGAGTTGCATTAAGAAACAATTGAGACTGTTTTGAGCAAATGAACAGCCAAATAATAAAATGAAACATTAAAATGTGCATAGGTTAAATTGACATTGCATTGTTTATACATGACTGGTAAACCAAGTGAGTGTTATGATGAAATTAAAACTTTGCTTGTCCAAAAGGTTTGGATAGAAATACAAATACAAATACAAGTGGAAGTTTAAAGAGCTGTGTGTGATCCAAGTGAGTTTGAAGTCAGCAGTCCTGTGTAATATGAGAATCAATGTAGTGCTGTTATGTTAGCCTTAAAAATAGATGTTATGATGCATATGAATTTGCACTACTTGGTGACTTGGGGCAAGTGTGTTCAATGGGCAAAGAAACAGTGTTGAAAAATAGTGAAAATAGGATGAGACATGCTATAATCTAGCCCTTCTGAGCTTCAGAACCGAGCCTATACTAAGTGTGCCATTTAACCTCGAGGGCCTGCCTGCATCTAGCTTGTGTTGCCAGACAAGCTCCCTGTATTCCAAGGTCGATTCCCAGTCCCTCCTCTAATGTTAGGGTTCACTTGTTCAAGGATCATGAAAGACAACTTGTAATTGGGACATGTAAGTGAGTGTTTGAAAAGCGTTGCTTTCCTTTTTCTTTTCAATGTCGTAAGTGTGTTCGTATAGCCTTTTCCTGAATTCCCTCTCTGTTTTGCCCACATAAAGGCACCACAGGTGGTGCAGAGCCCGATATAAACAACCCCTTTTGTTCCACATGAAAAGTGACAGGGGATCTGATACAGGTGTGTCTGGATGCAAGGTAGATGTGGGATTTGTTTGCAATGAGAGGACATTGCTTGCAGGCACCACATTTGAAGGTGCCCTTGTTGTTGTGAGAGTTGTGAGTAGTTGCAATGGGTTTTCTCTCGAAGATGTCTTTGAGGTTTTGCCCCTCTTCCTCACAAAATTAGGTTTGTCCGAATGATACTCCTGAAGTCGTCATTGCCAGCCAGTACAAACCAGTATTTGGATACAATAGTTTCAATTTGTTCAGAGTTGTCGGAGAAAGTGTAAATGAAATTGCCGTCCATTTCTTTGCTCTGTTGTAACATGAGGTTGGGGATCTGCACTTGCGTGCGTCAAGCAGTGGGGGTATAAGGAGTCCCTTTTGGCAAAGATTTCATCTTTTAGTGAGTTGAGCAAGTTCTCAGGATAGCCTCTTTGGGTGAACATGTCATGTAGATTGTGAGTCTCTTCTAGAAAATCGGAGAGTTTACTGCACATTCTGGATGCTCTTATAAGTTGGCCCTTGACTATGCCCTTCTTTGATGAAAAGGGTGTTGACTCTCATAGTGTAATACACAGTTCGAAAAAGTGGGTTTCCTGTAAACCTTGGAGTGTAGTTCCAAGGATTGGGCATCCCTATAAATGGTAGCGTCAAGATAGTGCAGATGTTCATGACTGATGTTGTGTGTGAAAGTCAGAAACTCTGTGGTACTGTTGATGTATTCCAAAAAACTCGACAGTTGGAGTTCAGTACCTTTCCAAATGAGGCAGATGTCGTCAAGGTATCTGCAATAGAAGGTGACAAACTGTGCCCAAGTAGTGCCAAAAATGTAGTCCTGTTTCCATCTGTGCAAAACCACATTGGCATAGTTGGTGGCACAGGAGGCCCCCATTGCTACTCCTTTTTCCTGTTTGAAAAGTTCCCCATTAAAACAAATGTAGTTGTTGTTTAAGACTGTGCTCATCATGTCAATAATTAGATTGATGAAGTTGTTACCCAAATTCGTTTCTTTGGTGAAAAGTCACTAAACCAGTCTAGTCCTGTAGAGTGGGGAATACTGGAAAAAAGGTCTTTGATGTCAATGGTGACCAGAAAGGAGGAGGGGGGGCAGTTGGACACAGGGAAAAGTTTCAGAAATTCCCATGAATCTTTGCACACGTGTGTGAGGGCATGGGTGTGTTGTTTTGTGATGTGGTCAATGAACTTGGCAATAGGCTCAGTCACACCCCCCGCACCCGAGACAATGGGTCTGAAGGTCAACGGACTGGTGCCCTTGTGGGTCTTTGGGATTCCGAAGATAACTGGTACAATTGGTTTGTTGACAAGTAGAAAATTGTAGAGTTTTTCATTAATGGATCCCTGTAGCAAACTGTCATACAAAGAGGATTTAATTTTTGCAAGTGCGATGTTGTATTCATTTCGGGACGTGAGGCAGTATTGGGTGTCATCATGCAGTATATGGTGCATGCTAGCCTCATAAGCAGACTCGCACATGAGAACCACACCACCACCTTTATCAGGTTTCATGATTCTAATATGCTCTTCAAACAACTTGTTAATGTATTCAAAGTCTTCGCTGTTCAGCTTTGCTGAGTGTGGTCTGCGGCCGTTGTCGTCCATGTTACCCAAGTCCTGTTCCATTAATTCCTCGTATAGCTTAAGAAGTCGGTGGGTGGGGGATTGAAGGTACTCTTCCTACACAGTCCTGTGGGTTGCCAAGTTTGTCCTTTGAAAAATGTTTGAGGTTGAGTCCTCTGGTGAATAACTTGAGATCAACTAGTAACTGAGCCAAATTTGCTCTGTTAGTGGGGACGAAATGGAGTCCTTTGGTAAAGAGATTAAAGGCTGTGTCATTAACCACCATGTCTGTGTAATTAAAAATAGTAAAATCATTCTTGGTATAAATAGTGCAATTAGCATGCTTGGTTATAGTGGTATTGGAGCAAGGCTGGATAGAGTGGTCTGCAGGTTCAGTACAGGGGGAGGTGTCTTTAGGGGGATTTGCCACATCTTGGGTGTGGGTGCCTAGAGTTATTTGTTGGTCCACCTCCATCCAGTCCTCTGTGGTTTTGTCCCCAGGCCCCGGACCTCCCGGGTGCATGGGAAAATCCTGCTCACGTTGTCTCTTGTCTTTTCAGCCAAACGCCACTTCTCCGTGGGACGTGGTGTGTGTCTGGCTGAAAAACTTCATCCCCGCCATTACCAGGAATGCTAGTTGATCTAATGGTTTTGGAAAATTTATTGTGACAGGGGTAAGCTATATCATTCCTATATTCATCTAAGTCTCTATCGAGCTTTCTAATTTTCCGATTCATGACCTTATTACAAAAGAATCTACATCATCGAACACCTTGTCATATTCATGTTTGACCATGGAGAAATGATTGTCAGAAATAACCAATTGGTGCAAAGCATTCAACTCAGTGTTTAAAATATTGGCTTTACTCTCGTATTCTGAGATCATTAACTTCATTATTTCGATCCCTGCCTTATCAAATATGTCACACATCTGTCTATATTGTAGAGTGCCATGCTTAACATAATTAGAAATTTGAAAACCGTAGTCCCTTTGGGATACGTTTAACATTGATACATTCATATAAATAGTCTATTTCCATTTGGTTGCTTCTCAGGCTATACAGTTTGTTTTTAAAATCATCAAAGTCACCTTCAATAGAGGTGGAGTTAATTGAGCGAACAGTACCTTTCTGGAAAATAAAGGGTTTGTTAGCCCAGTCAGCAAAATTGAAATCCTTTGGTTTGTCCTTCCCTCATTTGGTTCTAGTGAGGTTGGAGGACCTGGTACTGGGAGCGTTGTTGTGAGCGTCCGTATCAGCATTAGTTGTAATGTCCGGAAATGTTTTTTTGCTGTGTAGATCTAGTGTGTACATTTTGTTAGCAAGAGTACCAGCTGAAGGTGCAGAGTTGTTAGAAACATTGTCGGCGTTGTGCATGCAGCAGCCCTTTCAGCTCAGCTAGCATGCTAAGAACCTCATTGAACTCCGTGCGTGAAACCGGAAGTGAATTGTCAGCATCTTGAAGCAAGAGCGGTGTAGCCGCAGGATCGAACGTCTCCACAGCAGCGGTCATGGTACAAAGCACCGTTGAAGAAAAATAAGAGCAAAACTGATAACACCAAGAAGAATAGTTCCAGAACCGCAAAGTGAAGACAATAGTTCGTAAAAAAGGTAAGTCCTTTATTAGTTGCCAAGTGGTAAAAATCCAAAGACAGTTGGTACAAAGCAGCAAAATCGGACCAAATGGTAAAAATCCAAAGTCAGTAGGTACAAAACAGCAAAATCAGACAAGCGCTTTCACTTGGAAAATGCCAAGCTTTTTCAAGTCAAAAACAGTTGCCTGCAGTGAGGCAACTGTTTAAATGAGGATGTTAATTAGTCACATGTTTGGTTAGAGCTGAGTTGCATTAAGAAACAATTGAGACTGTTTTGAGCAAATGAACAGCCAAATAATAAAATGAAACATTAAAATGTGCATAGGTTAAATTGACATTGCATTGTTTATACATGACTGGTAAACCAAGTGAGTGTTATGATGAAATTAAAAACTTTGCTTGTCCAAAAGGTTTGGATAGAAATACAAATACAAATACAAGTGGAAGTTTAAAAAAACTGTGTGTGATCCAAGTGAGTTTGAAGTCAGCAGTCCTGTGTAATATGAGAATCAATGTAGTGCTGTTATGTTAGCCTTAAAATAGATGTTATAATGCATATGAATTTGCACTACTTGGTGACTTGGGGCAAGTGTGTTCAATGGGCAAAGAAACAGTGTTGAAAAATAGTGAAAATAGGATGAGACATGCTATAATCTAGCCCTTCTGAGCTTCAGAACCGAGCCTATACTAAGTGTGCCATTTAACCCGGGGCCTGCCTGCATCTAGCTTGAGTTGCCAGACAAGCTCCCTGTATTCCAAGGTCGATTCCCAGTCCCTCCTCTAATGTTAGGGTTCACTTGTTCAAGGATCATGAAAGACAACTTGTAATTGGGACATGTAAGTGAGTGTTTGAAAAGCGTTGCTTTCCTTTTCTTTTCAATGTCGTAAGTGTGTTCGTATAGCCTTTTCCTGAATTCCCTCTCTGTTTTGCCCACATAAAAGGCACCACAGGTGGTGCAGAGCCCGATATAAACAACCCCTTTTCTTCCACATGAAAAGTGACAGGGGATCTGATACAGGTGTGTCTGGATGCAAGGTAGATGTGGGATTTGTTTGCAATGAGAGGACATTGCTTGCAGGCACCACATTTGAAGGTGCCCTTGTTGTTGTGAGAGTTGTGAGTAGTTGCAATGGGTTTCTCTCGAAGATGTCTTTGAGGTTTTGCCCCTCTTCCTCACAAAATTAGGTTTGTCCGAATGATACTCCTGAAGTCGTCATTGCCAGCCAGTACAAACCAGTATTTGGATACAATAGTTTCAATTTGTTCAGAGTTGTCGGAGAAAGTGTAAAATGAAATTGCCGTCCATTTCTTTGCTCTGTTGTAACATGAGGTTGGGGATCTGCACTTGCGTGCCCAAGCAGTGGGGGTATAAGGAGTCCCTTTTGGCAAAGATTTCATCTTTTAGTGAGTTGAGCAAGTTCTCAGGATAGCCTCTTTGGGTGAACATGTCATGTAGATTGTGAGTCTCTTCTAGAAAATCGGAGAGTTTACTGCACATTCTGGATGCTCTTATAAGTTGGCCCTTGACTATGCCCTTCTTTGATGAAAAGGGTGTTGACTCTCATAGTGTAATAGACAGTTCGAAAAGTGGGTTTCCTGTAAACCTTGGAGTGTAGTTCCAAGGATTGGGCATCCCTATAAATGGTAGCGTCAAGATAGTGCAGATGTTCATGACTGATGTTGTGTGTGAAAGTCAGAAACTCTGTGGTACTGTTGATGTATTCCAAAAACTCGACAGTTGGAGTTCAGTACCTTTCCAAATGAGGCAGATGTCGTCAAGGTATCTGCAATAGAAGGTGACAAACTGTGCCCAAGTAGTGCCAAAATGTAGTCCTGTTCCCATCTGTGCAAAACCACATTGGCATAGTTGGTGGCACAGGAGGCCCCATTGCTACTCCTTTTCCTGTTTGAAAAGTTCCCCATTAAAACAAATGTAGTTGTTGTTTAAGACTGTGCTCATCATGTCAATAATTAGATTGATGAAGTTGTTACCCAAATTCGTTTCTTTGGTGAAAAAGTCACTAAACCAGTCTAGTCCTGTAGAGTGGGGAATACTGGAAAAAAGGTCTTTGATGTCAATGGTGACCAGAAAGGAGGAGGGGGGGCAGTTGGACACAGGGAAAAGTTTCAGAAATTCCCATGAATCTTTGCACACGTGTGTGAGGGCATGGGTGTGTTGTTTTGTGATGTGGTCAATGAACTTGGCAATAGGCTCAGTCACACCCCCCGCACCCGAGACAATGGGTCTGAAGGTCAACGGACTGGTGCCCTTGTGGGTCTTTGGGATTCCGAAGATGACTGGTACAATTGGTTTGTTGACAAGTAGAAAATTGTAGAGTTTTTCATTAATGGATCCCTGTAGCAAACTGTCATACAAAGAGGATTTAATTTTTGCAAGTGCGATGTTGTATTCATTTCGGGACGTGAGGCAGTATTGGGTGTCATCATGCAGTACATGGTGCATGCTAGCCTCATAAGCAGACTCGTACATGAGAACCACACCACCACCTTTATCAGGTTTCATGATTCTAATATGCTCTTCAAACAACTTGTTAATGTATTCAAAGTCTTCGGTGTTCAGGTTTGTTGAGTGTGGTCTGGGGGGGTTGTCGTACATGTTACGCAAGTCCTGTTCAATTAATTCCTCGTATAGCTTAAGAAGTGGGTGGGTGGGGGGATTGAAGGTACTCTTCCTACACAGTCCTGTGGGTTGCCAAGTTTGTCCTTTGAAAAAATGTTTGAGGTTGAGTCCTCTGGTGAATAACTTGAGATCAACTAGTAACTGAGCCAAATTTGCTCTGTTAGTGGGGACGAAATGGAGTCCTTTGGTAAAGAGATTAAAGGCTGTGTCATTAACCACCATGTCTGTGTAATTAAAAATAGTAAAATCATTCTTGGTATAAATAGTGCAATTAGCATGCTTGGTTATAGTGGTATTGGAGCAAGGCAGGATAGAGTGGTCTGCAGGTTCAGTACAGGGGGAGGTGTCTTTAGGGGGATTTGCCACATCTTGGGTGTGAAAACAGGACTCTTGATATTATCAACACTGACAAAGGTGTATTTCTCATGTTTTCATAGACATATATTTGAATTTGACTGGCGAGTCATTTCCTAAACATAATAAATAAATGCAAATAAAATGAGTGGTGTTATTCCTGATGGACTCGGTGTCAATCTGACTGTTCTGGTTTTAGTTCTTCACTTTTTACTGTGCCATTAGGACTACCTGACTGCCACTAATATATATATATATATATATATATATATATATATATATATATATATATATATATATATATATATATATGTATATGTGTGTGTATGTATATGTATGTCTATCTATACAGCTATATCTATTTGTACAACTACCAAACTGCCAATAATATATGTGTGTGAGCATAGCAACAATAAACCCATATATGTGGAGGCCCTTAACAATAACCTTCCCAAGCAATGAGGCCCTCTGAAGCTGAAATGCAAACAAACACCAATCACAACCAAAGTGTCACATAGCTCACAACACCAGTGTGCCACCCAGCAACAGCCCCTAAGGCAAGACAATGTACCAAACACTTTAGTCATAGGTGACTCTATAGTCAGGCACACTGATGTCCCACTCACCAGGCTGAACAAGGAGAAAAATTACAGTCAGCTGTCTGTCAGGTGGCAAGATCTGCCACATAAGGCATGCACTCAAGTCCCTCCACAACAAGTACAAATATGACTCTGACATTGTCCATGTTGGAGTGAATGACTTGAGACGTACCTCCCTAGACTACAAGAAAAGAGACATGGAAGAGCTCTCAGATCATGTGGCCCAGGCAGGTATGACCCCGGCCATGAGTAGCATCCTGCCTTCACCCAGAATGATACCACAGTATAAGGACAAAAAGACTGACTTCAACAATTGGCTAAGCTTCTGGTGTCATTCAAAGGAGATCCAGTATCTGTCTGCCTGGGACGACATTATCGACAGACCACGATGCTTTGCCAGAGATGGTCTGCACCTGTCACCCCTGGGATTCAGGTTACTGGCTAAGGCTCTTGCCACCGCTATAGTGCCTTTTTTAGGCAAAGTTCAAAGGACAAAAACACTACCGTAACAGGTACAAGCATGCAAAATCTGAAGGTAATGCTACTCAATGCTAGAAGTCTAAACCTCAAAATGCACTCTCTCAAGGCACTCCTAAAAATGGAGAACATCGATATCTGTGCAGTAATTGAGACCTGGTTCAAGGGTCCAGAGATCACCCCTGCAATACCAGGCTACAACTCTTACCACACTTTTCGGCCACCAAACCAGGACCAAAACACTAAAGGTGGAGGAGTGTCCATATTCACCAAGGATACTCACAACACCAGAGTAGTTGCCCAACACAATGCATCTGAAATTCTCCAGGTGCAACTAACACTAGGTAAGACTGCAATCCAAATTGTAGTTTGCTACAGATCCCCCACCATGCCCCAAGTTTCTCACTACACCTTTTTAAACATATTGGAAAATATTAACATACAACCAAACACCCTAATACTGGGTGATTTTAACTACCCTGCCATTAACTGTGAAAACTCCTCATGTACCAACACCTTTGCCCAACAGTTCTTGGAATTCATAAATTCCAATGCCCTGGATCAACAAATCCTTAGTCTCACCAGGGGCACCAATATCCTAGACCTGGTCATTACCAACAAGGGAAATTGATGCTCCACACCTATGGTCACCCCCTCGTTGGTCAGGTCTGACCATAAGCTAATCGCCCTTGATATCCACCTCCCACCTCCACCCCCTAGTAAGGAAACCTCTGTAAAAAACTTCTCCAACGCCAACTTTATGCTACTCAAGTCAGAAGTGACAAACTTCATGACACCCATACAGACGGGAACTGAAAGTTCGACTGCTGAATCCTACACTAAGGCACTGTATGAGCACATCCACTCGTGTATGAATTGTGCCATCCCCAATAGAACCAAGATGCTCTCCTCCAAAAAAAGGAAGCCAATCTGGTGGACCCTTGCCATAAACAATCTTTACAACAAAAGGAAGAAACTGTTGCAGAAAAGAGGAAATTCCCAGGATGCAAAAAACTCCCTTATTAGCCTCAGTAAGAAGCTGAGATCTCTGATAAAATCATCCAAAGCTAGTTACGAAAATAAAATTGCCAAAGATTCCAAAGACAACCACAAGGCATTCTATAGCTATGTCAACAATCTAAATGGCAATGCTCAAATCTGCTTTGAGCTGCAACAAAATGGCATTAAATATACTGATCCCAAGGATATTGCCAATATCTTGGCAGATCGATTCAGTGCAAACTTCAGCCCCCTTTCACCCCCTAAAGGGCCCAACTCAATACCAAAAGATTTCCAAATTCAGGTAATAATGGCCACACAGGTAAAAAATGCAGTCTCCAAAGCTAAGAATGCAGCATCCATGGGACCAGACGACATCCCAGGTGGTGTACTACATGAACTACAAAATGAACTGGCACCTCACCTAAGTGTCATGTTTAATCATTCCCTCACCTCAGGCTTCGTGCCCACTGAGTGGTGCACATCTACAGTTATCCCACTCCACTAGGGGAGATCCACCCTGGATCCTGGGAACTACCACCCCATAAGTCTGACGAGCCTAATCTGCAAAGCCATGGAACATATTACCATGGAACTTATAAACAAAGACATTGGCAACCTTTAAACACTGGACCCCATGCAGTTTAGGTTTGTGAAGGGCCAATCTTGTTTCCTGAACCTGATTGACTTCTTCAAATAAATCTCCAAGCTGTGGATAAGAGTAAGGTGGTCCTCACAGCCTATCTGGACCTTGTCAAAGCCTTCAACACCATCCCCCACTCTGGAATCATAGATAAACTTACTAAGCTGGGCATTAATCCCTATGTCACTCAATGGGTTGCCAACTGGCTTACTGACAGAACCCACACTGTAAAAGTAGCCAACTCCAAATCCAGCTCCAGACAACTGACAAGTGGAGTACCTCAGGGTTCAGTCCTGGGACCACTGTTGTTTGGCATCTACTTCTCTAAAGTACATGTCAACACTAAGGGACTCGAGCTAACAAAGTTTGCAGATGACTGCAAACTGGGAGCCATTATTGAATCCCCAAATGATGTGGATATTCTACAAAAGGGCCTTACAGAAACAGATGCTTGGTGCCACAGCCATGGGCTCAAGCTCAGTGCCAAGAAAAGTATAGTTATCCCCTATGGGAAAAAACATGTATCCATGAATTACCACATAGGTGGCAGTACACTAAATACCAAAAATGTGATAAGAGACTTAGGGACACAGGTGGACAGTGGTCTCACTTTCCATAACCACATCGCCACAACAGTGAGGAAATCCTTCTATGTGGCACACCTCATCACTAAGGGCTTTTCATCCAGTAAAAAGGAGGTCATTGTCTTACTGTACTCATCCCTCATTAGACGCATTATAGAATACAACACCCCATTTGGTATGTACCTCTCAAGACATCTGCAACAACTGGAAAGGCCACAGAAATACCTCACTAAAAGAATCACAGGCCTAAAGCAGATGCCCTAAGCTGACCATCTAAAAAACTCCACCTATACCCTGCCGCATATTGTCTACTCAGAGGCGATCTCTGCTTAACATACAAGGCCGTGTCAAACCCAGAGCTGTTGGACATGCTACACTTAAAGAAATCCCATTCCCTCAGAGACACATGCTCTAGGGATCTAAACCTTTTCATCACAATGAACAAAACATGCTGGAGGGATAGGTTCCTGACCCAGAGACTCCCCAGACGCTGGAATAGACTACCCATACATGTCAAGCACAGCGTCTCTTTGGCTCTCTTCAAAAGGAACCTTGATGATTGGATGGGAGATAGGAAATTCACCCGAGGGATCACATCAGTCACCCTACTAGACAGGGGTCCAGGGAAGTAAATACTGTGAGAAGAAATAGCCAGGGAATTGTTATGGCTAGGCTTGTATAGGCCCTAGGGCCAATAGCCTAGTACCAACCTATGAACCTATGCTGATATATAACTCTCAGGAGCTTGAGCAGAGCTCTATACAAAGACAATTAGAGCACAAAAAAGCTTCAGAGCATTATTGCCCAGGAAGGAGGAGACAGTCCTAACCGAACAGTGCTAGGAAACAAACTCAACAATAACCTATGTACAAAAGGGTGAAGTAGCCACACTAACAACACAAAAAAAAAACAAAAAACAAAGAAAGAGGGAGGCTGGATGGAGGGGAGGCTACTGCAACACTGATCTATTAGAACATCCACTGTTATGGCAAGTTTACCTACACGACTGCAGTGTGTTCATGCAAAGATCACTGTTACTGTATCCTAAGCAAAATGGCTAGATTGCCATAGCTTAGAAAACTAGCATAGGGAAGACATCAGTAAACTGCTGCTGCAGGAAACCTTGGAAAATGGTCCTAGCAAAGCCTTTTCTGGATTTGGGAAAATAATCCTATTTTTAGTGCTTTGTAAACGTGTGCACAGAGAGCTATGTTGCTCCTACAGAACACTTTGAGTCTACCCCTTTTTAAAATGCCAAAGCCTTAGTGGAATATATCCTAACACTGCATGGAACTGGCATCATGATGAGAGTAACAAAAAGCAGTAGCATGAGAAAGCTGCATAAGATAAAAACATTAGCTTCTCTAAAGGCTCAAGTATCTGAGTTTCCTATGGACTTCCAGAATGCAAAGACTTTCTTCTTTCTTACCCTTGGGTTCAGGAAAGAAGGCAAGGAAATGAACAGTTAAGCTTAAACTTTGGGACCACTTTAGGCATAAAGGAAAGATTATATCTCAAAGAAACCAGTCCTTCTGAAAAAAAAATAGGTAGGGCTTTCTCACCATAAATTCTTGTAACTCAGATAGCCTTTAGCAAATGTTAGAGAAATGCAGAAAACAATCTTCTATGTTAAGGACCTCAATTAATCTTCATGATCTAGTTCATATGGAGACAAAGTAAGCTTTTCAAGTACAAAGTTAAGATCCCAAGGAGGAGCACTTGTTTCTGAGATGGACAGATATGCAACACCCTTTTCAAAAACTGTACAGCTTCAGCATGGTTAATCAAAGAGCTGACAAATACCTTCTGATAGTGGATAAGGAAATGCAGTGGACAGTAACTCTCACAAATAACCAGGAACCAGACACAACCAGACCCAAAGAGGATCCTGGCTCTTGGACTGGCACCGTCTAGAAAATCTTTTCCACTTGCACATACATGATTCCCTAGTAGCAGTCTTTTTTACCTCCTTTAGTACCGGCTGCATTACCTCAGAAACAAATGCGTAATGGGTATAAAATGCTATCATCCAGGGAGTTAGCAGAACATCTTTCATGATGGGGTGTATCAAACAACCCCTATGTGTGTGTAAATCCATTCTCTGGGGAAGTTTGTAGTAATTGCCCGTGGTCAGATTGAAAAGATGTGAGAAAGTACTGTTGTGAAAGTAAACCTGCTATAACAGTAGATGTACGAAAGATAACTGCTGCAGCAGCCTAAGCTTCATGGGTTATGTCCTGAATAGAACATAACAGCTGGCCAGCTTCCAAAGTTTCAGGACACCTTCCACATGCCCAAACCAGACAGGTTTGTGTACCAAGCACTTCACAGCTTTCACGCCAACTAAGAGAGGGAGGCTGGTACATGAGAGGACATTACTAGGAACATCAAAAACAAATGTCTCCACTCTGGCATAGTAAATACACCAAACAACAAAGGGAGTGGAGAGGGGAGTGGCTACTGCAGCAGTGTTCATTTAAACATCTACTGTCATGGTAAATTTACTTACACAACTGTACAATGTTCTTCATAATGACCACTGCATTAGTGATATGGGTAGGTTACCACAGTTTAGAACAACTGGGAGGGAAAGGAGAAGGGGTCAGGAGACCATGGAGAATGTTCCTAGCAAAGCCTGACCTAGACCTGAGGAATCTAGTTTGCAGTGCTTTGTAGTGCTCCAGTGGCTTAGAGGGATAAAGCCCTGACTACAGCCCACTTGACCTGGGGTCGATTAGCATGTCAAGCAACTGACAGAATGGCAAGATGTCTCCCATCAGTGATTTTGGATTTAGCACAGTTCCACAGAGTTAGGCAACCAGACACTGCTCTACTGTATTCATCTGTGCAATCCAAGGAATCTGTTGCATTCTGCTAACCATAAGTACAATTTTATACTGTATTTTGCACTTTTAAATTGTATTTTGCTATATTGCTGATTTTTTAAAACTGTTCTTACTGTTTTGTTGCACCTTTTGTCTGCTGTAGCATAGACTAGATTTACACCTGCTGAATCTGATTCTGTTTGTTAAAATGAGCACTAAACCAGGCTATCTTTTGCTGGAGAGGGACCCTGCATCCTTGTGGCAGAAGACTACATTTAGGACTCATCTGATTGAAGGTTGCTGGCACAGGGCTCCGTTTTGAGCTACTATGCAGTGGGGGTAACCATTGGTGGTTACAGAGGCAAAACTTTCGGAAGATAAATTTTCCCTTAGTAGCTGCCCGAGATCCAGCCAAGAAGTCCTTAAACTGCACTTAGCTGCTCAAAGATAACCTCAGCTGCATTTTTACCCCTTAAACAATCCCAAAAGCAACAAATCTACAATAGTCATATACCATTTAGAGAATCATCCACTAGTATAGACCCTTTATAGCGCACCCTATTAGATTAGACCCTGTCTAAAGCATCCAGTTATACCACACCCCTCTATTTTCTCTCCCCCACTGTGAAAACAGGATTTAACTTAACATTATGGATGGTCAGTTTCCCTCCATTTCTCCTACCAGCCTGACTGACATGGGTATCGTAGGCAGTGTACCAACTGCCTCATGTACACAACCGTCTACTCCTAAATCACCCAAGTATAACTTGTGAGATGCATCTACACTAAGAATCTGGAATCCTTTCTCTCTCATGCATAGAACAGTAACACTGAACAGGTTGTCAGTTCACATACTACACTTTGTACACAAACCATGCACTCAACACATAAGATATTATGTGGAGGTACTCACCAGAAACCTTCCTAAACACCACAGACCTTCCAAACACAAACAAGCTACACCTAATACAGCACCTACAGCACTCAATACGCATAAAAACACAAGCATCAATGTCTCACCAAATAAGCCCCTAAGACAAAGCACATCTAAACCAAATTTTTTTAGTCATAGGTGACTCCATTGTGAGATACACAGATGTCACACTCACCAGGCTGGACAAGGTGAAGATTATGGTCAACTGTCTATTTGGTGCCAGGATCTGTAAGACCATACATGCACTCAAGTCTCTCAACAAGTACTGTTATGACTCCTTCATAGTTCATATTGGTGTGAATGACTTGAGAAGTGCCTCACTGGACTAAATGAAGAGAGACATGATTGAGCTCTATGAATATGTGACCCAGGCAGTTAGGCCCCTAACCCTGAGTAGCATTTTACCCCCACCTAGGATGATACCACAATATAAACAAAAAATAATTGACTTCAACAACTGGCTTAGTTTCTGGTGTTATTCTAAGGGGATCCTGGGAGGATATGGTTGGTAGACCACACTGCTTTGCCAGAGATGGTCTTCATCTATCACATTTAGGCTTTCGGTTACTGGCTAAGGCACTTACCTGCTCCATAGTACCTTTTTTAAGCAAGGTCTCAAAAACAAACTTTCCAACATGAAAACATCACTCACAAATAAATTAAAGGTTATGCTGCTAAATGCTAGGAGTTTAAATCAGAAACTGCACTCTCTGGAAGCACTCCTCTCCCTGGAGGAAGTTGATGTCTGTGCAGTCACAGAAACGTGGTTCAGGGCCACAGAGAGTACCCTGGCCTTGCAAGGCTATAATGCCTTCTGCACTTTTAGACCACAAAATGAATGTGTAAGAACCAAAGGAGGAGGACTATCTATCTCCATCAAAGATAAATACACCTCTAGACTAGTTAGACAGGAAAACTTCATGTAGTTACTTCAAGTTCAACTAACTGTGTGTAAGAGCCCCCCTTCAAGTCATTGTTAGCTATAGGGCCCGTTCAATGAACCAAGATACTCACGTTATTTATTTGGACCTACTTGAGTCAATCAAATTACAACCAAACACTCTAGCCATGGCCAATTTTAACTATCCCTCCATTGACTGGGAAACATGCCCGCACAAAGGTTCCTGGACTTTGTTAACACTAATGCCCTGGAACAAATAGTATGCAACCCCAGAAGGAGGGGTGGCCGTTGCACAAGTATAGGACCCTTACTGGTTAAATCTGATCACAAATCAGTCACATTTGAAGGAGCTATAACACTTGAACCCCTCTTAGGTGAAATCAAGAAAAAAAATTCACCAAAGCCAATTATACCCTCCTAAGGGATGGCATAAAAAATTTCCAAGCTCCTGTTTCCACAGATGGCACTGACAACTATACTAAGGTATATACATACATACATATACAACTATATATACAACTATACTAAGGTATACACAAATGCCCTGTAAAACACTTGTACAAATGTACTGATGCAGCTGTAAGTGATCAAAACAAGCTCCTCAAGAAAAAACAGCATCCCTAGTGGACATCTAGCATTAATAAATTATACAACAAGAGGAAGAAGTTGCTGGCTAAGAATAAAAAAGAGAGGTCTCAGCACTGGAAGAGCACCCTCCTCCGCTTGAACAAACAAATAAGACAACTTGTAAAATCCTCTAAGGGCAACTTCAAAAAAAATGTAGCAACCAAAGCTAAAGATAACCACAAGGCATTCTTCAGCTATATCCATAACCTAAAAGGTAGGACCAGACATGTGCTGAACTAGCCGTGGATGGCATAACACACATTGATCCTGTGAAAATAGCTAATGTATAAGCTGACAGGTTTGGTGAAAATGTTACCCCCTGTCCCCTCCGAACTATTCCACAAATCATTCTCACTACATCTCCCCCAACTTGCATCTTCAAAGAGCAAGTCATTAATACTCTCTCAAAGGACAAAAACACAGCCTGTATGGGACTTGATGGCACCCCAGGTTGCATTTTAAATGGTCTTAAACATGAGTTAGCAACTCGATTAGGTACTCTCTTCAACCACAGTCTACGTAATGGTTTTGTCCCTGCTGAATGGAAAACAGCAACTGTCACCCCCCCCCCCTTCATAACGGGGGTACAGCAACAGACCCTGGGAACTACAGACCCATAAGCTTAACCAGCCTTATCTTTACGGCCATAGAATGAATCATCATGGACCTAGACAGTTCCAATACATATTTAGATATATTACCAATCCATGTAACCCTGTACGAATTGCAGAAGGAGTCATTACTGGGCACATTGCAGGTGCTGCAAAAAGCACTTTTGGTTGACATCAAAGATAGAAACAATACTAATTTCATGAACTGTAATCGTACTTTGACTTAGGAATGGGCTCCATTCCCTTCATAGTATTTAAAATCCAAAAGATTTGGAGAAATTAGAAAAAGGGACTGACCTTATAAATAAGGATATTGGTGATTTCCAAACCCTTGATTCAACACAGTTTGGCTTTGTCAAAGGCAATTCAAGCCTGTTAAACCTGGTGAACTTCTTCAAGGACATCATCAGAGCCATAGACCAAGGCAGATCTGTGCATACAGCCTACATTGACTTAGCCAAGGCGTTCAACACAATTCCACATTCAGGCATCACTGATAAATTCTCCCAGTTGAATATCAACCCTTATGTCATCAAGTGGGTTGCTAACTGGCTCACCGTCAGATCACACACAGTCACAGTTGGGGACTTTACCTCAACCAGCAGACCTGTCGCCAGTGGGGTTCCATAGGGGGTCAGTGATAGGCCCCCTATTGTTTGGAATATACTTCTCAGAAGTTCAGGCCAAAACATAGGAGCTGTGGCTGACTAGGTCTGCTGATGACTACAAATTAGTTGCAATCACCGAATCCCCAAACAATGTCAATATACTTCAAGAGGGACTTACACAAACTTATTGGTGCCAGACTCATGGACTCAAACTTAATGCAAAAAAATGCAATATCATCCCCTTCAGTAAAAACAGTATCCTTGCAGACTATCATATAAATAATAATATCCTTAGTAATAACTCGGTATAGAGAGACTTGGGAATGCAAGTTGAATGTAACCTAAACTTTGACCGCCATGTGCCTACTGTGGTAAGGGCAGCATTCTACATCACAAAGGCATTGTCTCAAGAGTGAAAGAGGTCAGAACACTTCTGTACTTGACCCTCATCAGGCCAATAACTGAGTACAATGCTCCCTTTGGTATGTAACCTACCAGGCACCTGCAGCAACTTGAGTTACCTCAGAGATTTCTAACCAAGAAAATTCAGGGTCTCCAGCAGGTCATACATTGACAGACTGAAATCACTGTCATTGAACTCAGTAGTGTACAGACTACTTAGAAGAGACTTGTGCCTGGTCTACAGAGCAATCTCAGATCCAAACCTAATGGAAATGCTGCACATCCGCAAGTCAAATGGGACAAGGGACACCAACTCCAGGGACCTTAACCTGGCCTGCAACATAAATAGGACCTGCTGGAGAAGCAGATATGTCTCTCAGAGGTTGCCACTACTCTGGAATAGGCTACCAGTTCACATCAAACAAAGCCCCTCTATGGCCATGTTTTAATGTAGCCTGGATGTCTGGATGGGAAACCATAAACTCTTGCCAGAGATTTCACCAATGACCCTCCTAGATATGGGCAGTGATTCCTAATTAAAATCTCGAGTTTAGGCAAGATCCTTTATATTGGGTTTCTCTAGTATTATATTGGGCACACATTGCTATGCATATAAAGAATTTTGGGTCAATAGCCCAGTAACCACCTATGAACCTATAAAAGTATATGCAGAGGACTAAGTTGCTGCTTCTAGAATACTTCTTGAGTCCAACCCTTTCCAAAGAGCCATAAATGAAGCCAAGAACCTGGTAGTGTGTGCCTTGATCCTGCCTGATATAGTTTTGTTGTGGTGGGAATAACAACATGTAATAGCCCAAGACAACCAATTGGAAATACTTTGCTTTGACAGAAGTTGTCCCTTCTTACCCTCACAAGAAATGAACAACTGACCAGAAATTCTGAAAGATTTTATTCTGTCAGTATAGTATCTGAGTTGTCTGTGGACATCTGACATATGAAGCATCCTTCTTTCTCATTTTGGAGATCAGGGCGTGGATAGTTTGGCTTAAAATAAACTTGGATACCACTTCAGGTATAACAGAATGATTAGTTCTCAAGGAAACCCTGTCTCTGTAGAACCTTGAGATAAGACTGACCCACCATATGAGCTTGAAACTCAGATACACTTCTTGCAGTGGTCAGAGCAGCCAGCAAAACTGTTTTCCAGGTTAAGAACCTAAAGTCAGTCAGATGAGAAGGTTCAAATAGAGCACGTGTTAGCTTCTCTAACACAAAATTAAGATCCTAAGGAGAAGTCACCAGTTTTCTTGGAGGTCTTATGCAATGCCCCTTTCAAAAACATTTAGATATGGGAATGGCTTATAAAAGGGGGATCCATGGCAAACATCCTGAAGTGGCCAACATATGAACCTTGATAGAAGAATAAGACAATCAACAAGTGAGTAACTGATACAATTATTGTAAAACCAGAAAAATACTAGCCATTAATGTATGTTGATTATGTTGTTAACACCAGCTAGAAAACCTTTTCCTGATGTTAACATATGATTTTCTAGTTGCAGGCCTTGTTGCCTCCATTAGTACCTGCTGCATGTTCTCAGTAAACAGGTGCCTAAAAGGTGTTTAAACCATATCATCCAAGCAGTTATTGAAGTTTTTTAGGGATGGGATGTATCAAACACAAATAATTAAAGAAAAAGAGGGCATTAAACAATGTAGCCCAGAACACACTAGTAATCTAAGAAAGTAGGCTCACAGTGAATCAAGAGTGCTCAATATCTCAGTTGTTTGGCTTCTGCTACATATCTACAATCAACTGCTTTACTAGCTCAGTTAAGTACAAACTTGCAGTGTTAAAGATTGTACTGCATTTCATTTTTCTGTATATTTAATTGTTTCATTGAATATTGTATCTGTGTCTCTCTGTAGTTATTTATTTTTCTATTTGTTTCATAGAATACTGTGGTCTCTCTCTGTCTCTGCAGTTAATTTCCCACCTGCTCTCCCTGTTCTTCTTCTGGTATTAATCTTGGTGGCTTTGGAATTGCCCACGCCTCCTGTAAATTTGTGTTTGAATACTCCTCCTGGGTCTATCTCATTTGCTCACTCAACTGAGTACAGTGAGATCATATTTTGACTTCAGACACTCCTACCAGTCTCATCTGTTCAGCTCTATCCCAGCTTTATTCCCGTCTAGTGTCACTAGCTCACTCTACCTAATACAGAGAGAACATTTGTGAGGGGCAAGCAACTTAGGTCCTTAATTTTGAATTATCTTCTGTTTCTCCTTTCTCCCTTTCCACTTTCCAAAAAAAATTTCTAAGCTTGTTTCCTGCCTTTCCTGTAACTGGTCTAGTCCAGATACAGATTTGCTGTATCCAGGACTGTTTGTAAGCTTCTGAGCCCCCCAAGCCTTTCTGTGTTGGAGTGAAGCCATCTAACTTATCAGTTGGAGTGGTAAGCACTAGGGAGCCTATCTACCACAAGAGTGGTTTCTGGCCCAGAAATTGTAGTTTACTAGCAGTTTGGGCAGTTTTTCCATCTCTTTCAACTTTATGGTTTAAAAGCCCACATTTGCATTTGTTTCCCACCTTTCCTGTAACTAGTCTACTCCAGATACAGATTTGCTGTATCCAGGACTGCTTATAAGCTTCTGAGCCTCCCAAGCCTTTCTGTGTTGGAGGGAAGCCTTCTAGCTTATCAGTGGGAGTGGTAAGCACTAGATAGCCTATCTACCACAAGAGTGGTTTCTGGCCCAGAAATTGTAGTTTATTGGCTGTTTGGGTAGTTTTTCGATCTCTTTAAACTTTCTGGTTTAAAAGCCCACGTTTGCGCTTGTTTCCCATCTTTCCTGTAACTAGTCTAGTCCTGATACAGATTTGCTGTATCCAGGACTGTTTGTAAGCTTCTGAGCCCCCCAAGCCTTTCTGTGTTGGAGGGAAGCATTCTAGCTTATCAGTGGGAGTGATAAGCACTAGGTAGCCTATCTACCACAAGATCCAGGTGCAGATTCTTATTTTAGCACTTGAATTTGCTTATTCATGCTCAGCACTTGTTCAGAACTTTTTGTTAGCACTAAATAAGCTGCAAATTACTACAGCACTCAACCTTCCTCTTTACCCAGAGGAAACCAGTTTTTCTACTTACTTTCCTCACTTGCTTAGAGAAAAACAGCTCTTATACTCACTTTCCTCACTTGTCTAGAGGAAAGTAGTTTTTTATTCAGGCATGTCCAAGGGTCAGCTTCCAGTGTTCGCTCCTGTCTATCTGATGAATCTGGGCATCTTGGGGCAATATAGCAATTGACTCATGTTCACAGACAACCCTCTCTTCCTACCACCCAACACCACAACCTGTGAGAGATGCACTTATCTAGCCAAACTGGAGATAAAGCTCTCTCCAACCAAGACTGAACTTGACAGTCAAGAGGAGAAGTTAAACACCTGCACCACACCACACTCATCGCATAGTCCCACTAAACCTACATTACCAAAATCCATACATAGAAACAGAAAAACATTCGCAGAGGCTCTCAATAATAACCTGCTCAAGCAACAGAGACCTCCAAAGCAGAAACGCAAGCAAGCTCCACCCCCCAACACAACCCAAATGACACATAGCCCACAGACTCAGTGTACCACTCAACCACAGCCCATAAGGAAAAACAAAGTGCCCAACACACTAGTCATAGCTGACTCTATAGTCAGGCACACTGATGTACCACTCACCAGGCTAAACAAGTAGAAAGTTACTGTCAGCTGCCTTTTGGGTGCCATGATCCACCACATAACCCATGCAATCAGGTCACTCCACAACAAGTACAAATATAACTCTGTCATTGTCCATGTTGGTGTGAATAACCTGAGATGTACCTCCCCAGACTACATGAAAAAAGACATGGAAGAGCTCTCCGATCTTGTAACCCAGGCAGGTATGACCCTAGCCCTGAGTAGCATCCTGCCATCGCCCAGAATGATACAGCAGTACAAGGACAAAATGACTGACTTCAACAACTGGCTAAGCTGCTGGTGCCATTCTATGGGGATCCAGTATCTGTCTGCCTGGGATGACATAGTCGACAGACCATGATGCTTTGCCAGAGATGGCCTGCACCTATCACCCTGGGATTCCGGATACTGGCTAAGGCTCTATAGTGCCTTTTTAGGCAAGGTTCAAATGACAAATTCACCACCATAACAGGAACAAGCAAGCAAAAACTGAGGGTAATACTGCGCAATGCTAGAAGTCTAAATCTCAAAAGGCACTTCCTCGAGGAACTCCTTAAAATGGAGAACATCGATATCTGTGTAGTGAATGAGATGTAGTTCTAGGCTCCAGAGAGTAACCCTGCATTACCAGGCTATAACTCATGCCATACTATTTGGCCACCTAACCTGGACCGGAACACCAAAGGCGGAGGTGTGTCCATATTCATTAAGGATATCCACACCTCCAGGCTAGTTGCTCAGCATAATGCATCCGAGGTTATCCAAGTGCAACTAACTCTGGGCAAAACTGCAATCCAAATTGTAACTTGCTACAGATCCCCACCATGTCCCAGGATTCCCACTCCTCTTTTCTTGATTACTGGAAAATATTAGGGTTCAACCAATCACCCTAATAATGGGTGTTTTCAACTACCCCAACACTAACTGGGAAAACTACTCATGTACCATCTTCTTCACTCAACGCTTTCTGGAATTCATAAATTCCAATGCCCTGGATCAACTTATCCACACCCCTACCAGGGGGAACAATATCCTAGACCTAGTCATTGCCAACACGAGTGACTGGTGTTCCACACCTGAAGTCAACTCCTTGTTGGTCAGATCCAACCATAAGCTAATCACCCTAGACATCCACATCCCGCCCCTGCCCCCACCCCCCCATTAAGGAAATCACGGTAAAACATTTCTTCAAAGCCAACCTCATGCTTTATAAGACAGAAGTGGTGAACTTCATGACACCCATGCAGATGGGCAATACAGTTAGGACTGCTGAATCCTACACGTATGCACTCTATAAGCACTTACACAAGTGCATGGATCGTGCTATCCCAAACAGAACCAAGACACTATCCTCCAAAAAAAGGAAGCCAGTCTGGTGGCCCCCTGCCATAAACAAACTCTACAACAGAAGGAAGAACTGTTGCAAAAGAGAGTAAAATCCCATGAGTGGAGGAGTTCCCTGGTCAGCCTCAGTAAGAAGCTGAGATCCCTCATAAGATCCTCCAAAGCTAGCTACAAAAACAAAATTGCCACTGATTCTAGGGATAACCACAAAGCATTCTATAGCAATGTCAAGAATCTCAATGGCAACACCCAGATCTGCTCTGAGTTACAGCACAATGGCATGAAAATTACAGAACCAACTGATATTGCCAACGTTTTGGCAGATAGGATCAGTGCTAACTTTACTCCCCTCTCACTCCCTAAAGGGCCCATATCTATACAGTAAGAATGCATAGTCCTTGTAATCACAACTATGCAGGTAAAAGCTCCATTCTCTAAAGCAAAAAACACAGCATACATGGGACTGGACAACATCCCAGGCTGTGTTTTACATGAGCTTCAGAATGAACTGGCTCCTCACCTAAGCACCATGTTCAATTATAGTCTCACATCAGGCTTTGTGCCCACTGAATGGAACACAACAACAGTTATCCCACTCCACAAAGGGGGAGCCACCACTGATCCTGGGAACTATTGGCCTATTAGCCTGACGAGCCTGGTCTGTAAGGCCATGGAACGTATCATCTTGGAACTCAGAAACAAAGACATTGGTAACCTCCAAACTCTGGACCCCACCCCGTTCAGGTTTTTGAAAGGCAGATCATGCCTCCTGAACCTGATTGACTTCTTTGAGGCAGTCACCAAAGCTGTGCACGAGGGTAAGGTGGTTCACACAGCCTATTTTGACCTCGCCAAGGCTTTTGACACCATCCCCCATTCTGAAATTATAGCTAAACTCACTAAACTAGGTATAAATCCCTATGTCACTAGATGGGTTGCCAAATGGCTCACTGACAGAACCCACACTGTAAAAGTTGCAGACTCCAAATCTGACTTCAAACCAGTGACAAGTGGAGTACCAAAGCGTTCAGTCCTGGGACCTCTTTGTTTGGAATCTACTTCTCTGAAGTACAGGCTAACACAGAAGGCCTTTGGCTAACGAAGTTCACAGATGACTGCAAATTAGGAGCCATAGTTGAGTCCCCAAATGATGTGCACATCCTACAGAAGGGCCTCACTGAGACAGATGCCTGGTGTCAGAGCCATGGCCTCAAGCTCAATGCCAAAAAGTGCATTGTCACCCCCTTTGGTAAAAACTCTGTACCCATGAACTACCACATAGGTGGCAGTCTACTGAACACTGAATGTGTGATAAGAGATCTGAGGACCCAGCTGGACAGTAGTCTCTCTTTTGATAATCACATTGCCACAGTAGTCAGGAAATCTTTCTATGTGGCACACCTCATCACAAAAGGGTTCTCATCTAGGAAAAAAAGAGGCAATGTTTCCCTCTACTTGACACTCATTAGACCCATTATAGAGTACAACACCCCTTTTGGAATGTGCCTCACAAGGCATCTCCAGCAGCTGGAATGGCCACAGAGGTACCTCACAAAGAGGATTACTGGCCTCAAACAGATGCCCTATAATGACCATCTAAAAAACTCCAGCTTTACTCTGTAGCATATCACCTACTCAGAGGTGATCTCTGCCTAACATATAAAGCTATGTGAAACCCAGAGCTGTTGGACATACTACCAATCCCTCCTACACACTCTAGGGACCTAAACCTTGTCACCACAATAAACAGGACATGCTGGAGGGATAGATTCCTGTCCCAGAGACTTCCCATACTTTGGAACAAGCTACCCACCTACGTCAAGCAAAGTTCCTCATTAGCACTCTTCAAGAAAAATCTTGATAAGTGGATGGGAAATATGACATACACCCCAGGGATCACTTCTGTGGCTCTGCTCGACAGTGGCACAGGAAAATAACTTTCATGGGTGACGTAAGCCAGGGAACCTTGTTGGCTAGGTTTATTTAGGCCCTTGGGCCGATAGCCTAGTACCTACTTATGAATCTATGAACCTATAAACCACGGGAGCACATATCCAAAAAATGTTTTATTCTTTATTACTTAAAATCGGTTAAGTGTTTCCATCCTCTTTCATTTTAGGGTTTCATCAGAAACAGCAAAACACAGTGTAAAGAATTTTATTTAAATGTAATCACAAATTGCATGATCCTCTTTATTATTACACTATTAAAGTGCAAAAACTTAAAAAAAAAACTTTGGAACAATTGATCACTTAAGATATTTCATCAAAGTTTTAAAAAAAATGAACATCGTCACATAAGCATACTTATAATATAAACTTACTAGGAAACAATTAAATAAAATATTAAGAACTGAGTAATATATAATTATAGATGATAAAACACAGATATTGTGTATTGCTATAGTGTAGATAAATAAGTGCTTCACAACTTTAGTGATAAAATAAAAATATTTCCCATTATGTTGCTCATGGATTCATGTAAATTCTTTGACTATCCCAAAACTTGGTAATTAAAACAATTTATTTTCAAAGTTGTAAACTATATAAATTAAGTGAATGGTAACAGTTTAAGACCTCAAGTCACCAAGGTCAGCTGGTTCAAATAGAGCAAGTGTTAGCTTCTTTAACACAAAATTAAGATCCCAAGAAAGTCCACCAATTTTCTTATGCAAAACTCCTTTCAAAATCATTTTGATGCGAGAATGCACTGAAAGAGGAGGAGGATCCATGAGCAGACATGGTGAAATATAAGACATGAAGCTTAATGGAAGAGTAAGAAAGGCTGTAAGATAGTAACTTACACAAATATTGTAAAACCAGGCAACTAGCTCTGAATAGGTGCTGGTTATGTTGCTGGCCTCAATTAGAAAACATTTTCCATTTACTAATATATGATTTTCTAGTAGCAGGCTTTCTTGTCTCCATTATTATCTGCTGCATGTCCAGAGTAAAAAAGAGTTATGTATTTACCATAACTTGGTATCTGTGTTATCCTATGCCATTATTTCTCATATCAGATCCGAGCCGGCAACTTTTTAGCATAGACACATCCAAAGCTCAAGCTCTTCCCTCTTCCATAATCCCCTGCTGCCCTCTAACCCTCAGATCAAGTTTGCTAAGAAGGCTAGAAAGGCTAATCAAAGTCAAAGTAAACTTTATTGTCACTTTGATGCACACAAGTGCGAACTGAGTGAAATTATGTTGCTTCGGACTCAATGTGCATACAATACATAGACTACATTTAACATGACAATAATATACAAAATTCTATAGACACTGATGACACAACAATAATAAATACTTGCATTATGAACTGACTTAACAGATTGTCAGTCATTACTAGGATATTAGCTTATTTTCACTGGAAAAATTGCACTTAAGTGATTGATTTAAGGCCTACATTTATGTTGCATAGTAAGACAGTTCAGTTTGATTACTGCTGACTTTGCTGTCTGGGTGCAGGTAAGAACATGTTACATATTACGCTACAGAAACTATTCAGTATTGTTGGATTACTGCCTTAATGTCCATGTCTGAAGGGTACTGTTCCTAGAGTTCAGTAACCTGATGGCTAGTGGAAAGACGCTGTTTCTGAATCTCATGGTTTTGCAGCATATGCATTGAAAGTGTCTTCCTGATGTTAAATGTGAGAACAACTTGTAAAGAGGATGAGTGCCCTGTTTATTTTCCTTACTCTGCTGAGACATCTGGACATGTGCAAGTCTTGTATGGATGGGAGAAAGTTCCTGATAATCTCAGCTGCTTTCATTACCCTCTGGAGGGACTGGTGCTCAGAAGCAGAGTGGCTTTCATACCATAAAGCTGTTTGTCAGTATATTTTAGATTGTGCCCCTGTAGAAGGTTGTGAGAGCCTTTGATGTTTAGGTTTGCTCTCCTCAACCTTTGCAAGAAGTGAAGCTGTTGGTGCACCTTCTTAATAATGGCATTTGTGTTGGCTGACCACATCAGGTCTTCTGCAATGTGCAGCCCAGAAATTCTGTGCTTTTTACTCTCTCAACTGTTTCTTCCTTGATTATGAGTGCAGAGTGCTCTCTGTTGCTCTTCCTGTAGTCCACAATTATTTATTTTGCCTTGCTGACATTTAGTGCAAGATTATTGCTATAAAATCAACTTATGAACTGATTCACCTCTCTGTAGGCTATCTTGTCATCATTCCTGATGAGGCCTACAACTGTCGTATCATCTGCAAATTTGATGATATGGTTTGAGTTGCGCTTGGCAGTACAGTTGTGGGTTAGTATGGTGAAAAGCAGGGAGTTTAGGACACATCTCTGTAGGACTCCAGTGTTCCGGATGATGCTCTCTGAAGTATTCTTACCTATGCACAGTTTCTGGGGTCTATCTATACGAAAGTCCAAAATCCAGTTGCATAGTGGAGTGCTGATGCCCAGTTGAACCAGCTTTCTGATCAGATTTTGCGGGATAATTATACTGAAAGCTGAACTTAAGTCGATGAAAAGTAGCCTCACACAGCTATTCTTGTTCTCCAGGTGGTCCGGTGATAAGTGGAGTGCCAAAGAAATAGCATCTCCCATGGAGCGATTGGATCTGTATGCAAACTGGAGTGGATCAAAGTTTGCAGGTATTTTGGATGTTATTACATCTTTGACCAGTCTCTCAAAGCATGTCATCACAGTGAAGGTGACAGTTAGGGGATGATAGTCATTTAAGCTAGCAGGTGATGACTTCTTTGGCAGTTGTATAATGTTTGTGTACTTCAAATATTTAGGCAGAATGGCTTGACTCAGTGAGTTGTTGAAGATGTCTGTGAGTACATTTGTTAGTTGGTCCACACAGTCTCTGAGCACTCTTCCAAGAATGTTATCAGGTCCATTTGCTATTCTGGGGTTAACTCTTTGTAGGATCCTTCTGACATCAGCAGGTTTGAGGCTGAGCTCTTCCTCACTCTGGTTGTTTGTGATTTTCTCTGCTGCTGTCTTGTTCCCTTCCTCAAACCTACTGAAGTAGATGCTGAGCTTGTGTAGGAATTCCATATCATCATCACACTTTGAAGACGGGGACCTGTAATCTGTTATAGACTGGATATCCTGCCAAAGGTGCTTGGGGTCCTTTTTTTCAGAGATGTGGCTCATGATCTTTTGACCACATTAGCGTTTGGCCTCCCTCACCCCTTTATTTAATTGAGATCTGGCCAATCTGAGAGCCTCTTCATCACCAGACTTGAATGCTGCATCCCTTGGTTTCAGGAGTTCATACATTTCACTTATTAGCCAGGTTTTCTGCTTGGTTCTTGTGAAGATGTTTTTAGTGACTGTCACATTGTCAATGCATTTTAGGATGAAACCCATCACTGATTCAGTGTATTCCTCCAGCTTGATGTGTTGGTTTACTGTGGCCGCCATCTTGAAGATGTTCCAGTCCGTACTCTCAAAACAGTCTCGTAGTGCTGAGACCGCTCCTTCGGGCCATACTCTCACTTGCTTCACTGATGGTTTCCCCCTGGTTGGCAGTGGTCTGTACAATGGTAGCAGCATAATGGCTAGGTGATATGAGTTACCCAAGTGGGGGTGAGGTACTGCCTTAAATGCTAGCTTAATGTTTGTATAGACCTTGTCCAGTATATTCTCCCCTCTGATTGCAAAGTCTACATACTGGAAGTATTGAGGTAGGGCTGTTTTCAGGTTTGCCTGATTGAAGTCAGCTGCTATTATATGTCCTCCATCAGGATTTTGATTTTCCAAATCATTTATAGACTGATAGTTTAGCTAGTGCTTTGTTTGTGTTGGCACTGGGTGATATGTATACTGCTGTGATACTGACACTGTTAAATTCCCTTGGTAGGTAGAAGGGTTTGCATTTCAGTGACGTAAACTCTAGGTTCTCGGAGAAGTGTGCTTTTACCACCTCACAGCTGGTGCACCAATTGTTATTGATGTAGATGCCCCCCCCTAATACATAGAGCCCCTAATACATAGAGGCTGTATTCTATCTGCACGAAATAATGATAGTCCTTCCATCTGAACTGTACTGTCATTTATGCTAGAGATCAGCCAAGTCTCAGTGAAGAAGAATACACAAGGGTTTCTCACCTTGCTCTGGCTAGTCAGTTCTAACCTTATGTAGTCCATTTTGTTTTCCAGGGAGTGAACATTAGCCAGTATAATGGATGGTAGTGCAGGCCTGAAGGGGTTAACTTTTAATCTTGCGATGATTCCAGCCCTGGATCCTCGTTTACAAGTTCTTTCACACCTCTTTCTTTTCCTTCCTTTTTCCTGGGTAATAAACACTGATTCCACCTTACTTGAGCAGTTTGGATTGTGTTTCAGTATAATTCCTAGCTCCAGTAACTCATGGAGTATATTAGGCCTTTCAGGCCCTGCAGCCAGCAGTCTATCAAACCCACTGCACATTGAGCTTTGTCGATGAATTTCCTGAAGTATCTCCTTGCTGTATGTTAGCATAGTTATCATATGTTTTTGTCCCTGATCTGGTTGTTTTACTTGATCAAGACGCAGAGTTACAGAAATAATGCACATTTCTCTGATGAGCCAAAGCAGCCACTGACACACAGGGCACCACCATTTATTTGTATCCTTAACTTGTAGTCTGGGAATGAAAATACCTTTCATGAATGCTTTGCAGAGCTTGGAAGAGAATGTAGGTTCAGTGCTTTCATGAAAATTAGAAATCAATGTAAATTGGTGCTTAACAGTAGAAAACTTATACTCTGTGGCATATCGTCTACTCAGAGGCGATCTCTGCTTAACATACAAGGCCATGTGAAACCCTGAGCTGTTGGACATGCTCCACTTAAAGAAATCCCAATCCCTCAGAGCCAGACGCTCCAGGGATCTAAACCTTATCATCACAATGAACAAAACATGCTGGAGGGATAGGTTCCTGACCCAGAGACTCCTCATACTCTAGAATAGACTGCCCATACATGTCAAGCAGACTGCCTCATTGGTCCTCTACAAAAGGAACCTTGATGATTGGATGGGAGATAGGAAATTCACCCTGGGGATCATGTCAGTCGCCCTGCTAGACAGGGGCCCAGAGAAGTAAATATTGTGGGAAAAATTTCCAGGGAATTGTTACGGCTAGGCTTGCATAGGCCTTAGGGCCGATAGCCTAGTACCAACCTATGAACCTATAAGTGAGGACAAGAACAAGTGGATATCTGAAACAGAAGTGGAAAAAGGGTCCAGATTCCTGCTCTTAGTCCAGATATAGAAGCCTTTCTATTTGCTACTGTAAACTTTCCTGGTAGAGAGTTTCTGGGAAGTTAAGATAATATTCTTGATGGGGCAAGGTAGTCTGGACTGGTTCAAGATCACTGGAAATGGAGAAACCATACAGTTAGATGAAGGCTCCAAAGATTTGGAAAAGGAAGATCGGAAGGATGGGAGATCAGATCCAGAAGGGAACACAGTATCCAGGGAGGATACTTCAGATGATACCTGATGAAGGGGAACCATGGTTGATGAGTACAGAAAGGGCCAATGAGGATCAGGGATGTCCTCAGGTGATGCGCTTTTTGCAAATCTTGGGGATCAGAGAGACAGGAGGATAAGCATAAAGGAGACCTGGAGGGCAATCGTGGACTAGAACACCCCTCAGTGACTCCCCGAGAGGGAGGATCAGGGTGAGGCACTTGGCTGGGGAGGCAAAGAAGTCACAGCATGGCTGACCCCAGCAGTTGAAAATCTGTTAAGCCATTGTGGGATTGAGGGACCACTCATGAGGACTCAAGATGGATCTGCTGAATTTGTTGGTCAACATGTTGGAGTCCCCAGGTATATCCATTGCAAGAAGAAAGCGCCCAGAGGACAGCACCCAATCCCACACTCTCATGGCCCCTCTGCACAATGGGTAAGATTGTGGTCCCCCCTGTTTGTTTATATACCAGACCACTGCCATGTTTTCTGTCTGAATTGCAGTTGACCCCAGGAGAAGGCAGTCCTGAAAGTCTTGTAATGTGAGTAGGACTGCTCTCATCTCCAGGACATTTATGTGAAACTTGGTCTCTACATGGGACCACATGCCTTGAACAGTTCTACTCTGAAAATGCCCCCCAGGGAAGCGTCCGTGGTCACTGTGGCCTTGAGTGGAAGGAGAGAAAAGGGCCTGCCTTAGGTGAGATCCTGAGATTGAAGCCACCAAAGAAGGTGCCGCTTACACACATGCATCAGTTTTATGGACATGGGCGTAGGTTGAGACTGAATGGACCATTAAACCACTAAAGTCCACTGTAAAACCCACATATGATACTTTGCAGAGGAACAAGCTGAATGTATGTGGCCATGGATACTAAGGTCTGAACAATCAGGTGGACTGAAGGATGCAAAAAATTTAAGATCTGCATGCCCTGCTCCCAGATCAACTGGACTCTGTGTAATGGCAATGTTGCAATCTCTGAGACAGAGTCCATCTGCAGTCCTATGAACTCCATCCTTTGTGTATTGACCAGATTTGACTTTGAAAAATTGACTGTAATTCCCAATTGACTGAACAGGAGGACATAGTTCTTGGCTTGTGACAGTTGATGCCTTATGGGTGGTGTGAGGAGCCAATCATCAAGGTAAGGAAACATCTGATATCCCTGCAGCTGCAGGTGAGCCACTACCACTGCCATGCATTTGGTAAACACCCAGCGGGCTGTGGTGAGTCCAAAGGGTAGGGCTCTGAACTGGTAATGATCGTCCACTAACTGGAAGTGAATGTGTCTTTTGGAGCATCTGTCTATCTTGATGTGATAGTAAGCATTATGGAGATCCACTCAGCACATCCAGTCATCCTTGTGTAAGAGAGGCAGAAAGGATTGAGCAGTGACCATCCAGAACTTGGACTTTCTGACCGTTAGATTCAGCTTGCTTATGCACAAAATAGGATTCAGGTCCCTAGTCTTTTTTGGCACTAAAAAAAAATGAGAGTAACTTCTGGATCCTCTTTGTCCTGTTGGAACTTCCTGAATGGCTTATTTTTGAAGAAGCTGTTGAACATCATTGAAGGTCAGCTCCTTCTGATGGGGCGGAATATTGGGGAAATACCTCCTTGTCAGAGGGGTTGTGAAAAGGAATAAAACAAATCCTGGAAATAATGTTTAACACTCACTGATTCAGAAGTAATGTTTGTCCAGACTAGTGAGTGAAGGGAAATAAGACCCCAGACTGCCTTCGGGGCAGAGCAGTCAGGTAACGCCTCAGGACCACTGAAAGGGCTGCTCAGAGATGGGTTCCCTGGAGCCCTGATTTTGCATCTAGGGCAGCGGCTTCCATTGAATCCTCTCCCCTGTCTCTAAAAGAGGAATCATCCAGAGCATCCTGGAAGGAAGACTGTGACTTCTGGAACCACATCTTCTTCACTCCTTGTTGGGTCTTTGAGAAAGACCTCTGAGGAGTAAGAAACTTAATAATACCCAAGGACAACATCTTCCCTTCCTGCTCACTATGGGTCAAAGTGTCCTTGACAATGGATCCAAAGAGGGTGGAACCATTGAAGGATGGGTTGGTAAAAGATGCTTTGAAGAGTTCCACAAATGGGCATAGTCATAACCAAGCATGCCGCCTTATACCTATGCCGGTACCTGCCACTTGAGAGGTAGCTTCCACAGCATTGGAAATGAACCTCATCGAGGAATTAGCAAGGGATGTCAGAGTAGAAATTTTGGGAGGCACCTTCTTGAGGTCCTCCGCTGGCATAACTCTGGAAGGAAGTGGTGAGTTCTTTGACCATGTCCCTTTGGAGGCGGGTGAAGTGTGCCAAGTAATTAACTGCACTCAGTCCAAACATACCGAGGCAAACACATGCTTCCCATGCCAGTCTATCACCCGAGACTGCCTGTTTGAGGAATGGACTGTGGAGCTCTACTCTTCCATCTCCTTCTTGGTGGCCTCAGCCATCATGATGGCATTGACTGGACTTCCTTTGCTCCAGAAGGGGCAGTCCATGTGGGAGGCTAAGGAACTTATCAGCTTGTTTTGGCACTGGTTCCACAGTGTCGGGCTCCTTCCATGCTCTGCTGGTGATAAGATCAACCAACTCATCAGCAGGGGGAGACACCCAGGAAGTAGACCAGCCTATCCCAAAAGCCTTCAGGAATATGGACTCCTCTGAAGACAGGAGTTGGGGAGACCATCTGCCCTTTTGCTTCAGGTTCTCAAGGATGTCCCCAAAGGAGATATTGTGGGATGGAGATCTGGGTGACCCATCACTTTATCAAGGTCTGTGTCCTCTGTCAGGGACTCTGTGGGTGAGTCTAAGTTCCTCCTCTTGCACTTTCTCTTATGATGTACCCTCCGTGGGGACTCTGGGGAGGAGTCTAAAAGATGCAGGGACCCCATGAGGGAGTGATAAAGGCTTAAAAGGGAGGGCTGACTCTGTGCAAGATGGGAGGCCTCATTTGGGGAAAAAATTAAATTCCTGCTCCCCAAAAGGAGGGACAGCCGGGCAACACCTCAGGGATGCTGAAAGGGCTTATCAGAGAGAGGCTCCCTGTTTCCCTGGTTCTTGGACCCCTCTGCCTCTAGAGCGCCTGTTGTTGTTACCCCTCTGCCTCTAGGGGTAAACTGACCACGTGAATCCGGCGTGACTCCTTGGGATTTACGGAACCACATCTTACCACCCTTCTGTCCTTTGGGATAAGGCCTAGAAGGGTGGAAAAACGGACTCCAACAGCAGAAAGAGTCTTGCCGTCCTGCTCACACCTGGTCAAGGTCTCCTTCACCTGAGGGCCAAACAAAGCTGACCCATCAAAGGGAGAATTTGTGAAGGACGCCTTAAAGGGATCCATGAAATCACATAGCCGCATCCAGGCTTGGCGTCTAAGAGCCACACCTGTGCCTGCGGCTCTACTCGCTCCATCCGCAGCATAAGATATTAGCCGCATGGAGGAGTTAACAATGGAATTGAGGGTTCCTAGCTGCGAAGCAATCTTTTCTTGAGCCCCTGCAGCTGTAGGATCCTGAACTACTTCTCCCAGCTCCTTCAGGATATCTCTGGAGTCTGGTGAAGTGACAAAGATAATTCAGCGAACGATAGCAAAGGTCGCTGAGGAAAACATCCGCTTGCCGTACCTATCCATGGTCCTAGAGTCCTTATTAGGAGGATGGACGGGCACGGAAGGATCTGCAAGTTCCTTTTGGTGGCCGCAGCCACCACCATGGCATCAGCGGGGACACCCTTGGTTAGGAATTGTTTGTCACTAGGGGCAGTGATAAATTTAGAAGGCCTCCTAGGGACTGGCTCTACAGAGTCAGGAGCTGTCCACGCCTTCGTGCAATAACCTGCATAAGGGGTCGAAGGCGGAGACACCCAGGAGGTGGAGGGCCGAGATCCAAACGCCTCTAGGTATACTGACTCATCCTCAGAGGGATTGTTGGTGGGCCAGTTTCCCTCTGTTTGAGAAGTTCTAGGATGTCTGAGAAGGAGACATCCTCAGAGGGGATCTAGGGATCCCTCTGACTCATCAAAGTCAGTATCCGGTGACAGACTCGGGAGTCTACATGCTTCCTCTTACAAGTCCTCTTCCTAGGAGGATCTCCCAAACATCAGGAGAATCCTCGGAAGAGGGGGAAATTCCCAATGGGGAAACCTGAGGCGGAGGATCTCTGGGTCCTGTAGCAAGAGAAGTGGCAGAGATGTCAACAGGTACCATAGAGGGAGGAGCTACGGAACAGACTGCTGACTGATACCAGTGGCCAGTACACTCTTCATCACCTCGAATGCTCCCTCCCAGGCAGGTCCGAGAGAACCCGCTCAAGAGCTAGGAACTCCAGGAACCACCGAAAGGAAGTCTCCGAGGCAGATGTCGGAGCCGAGCTCACCAAGGCCGAGGCTCCAAGGGAAGAGCGGGCTCGGACAAGGGTCCGATGCCACTCACCCCCTCGGAGGAGACCATGGAAGCCTGACCACCGAATCCCTCTAAGGAAGAGGAGATAAGAGTAGGGGCTGAAGGAACAGAAGGGGGTATCCGTCCTCCAGCCGTAGCAGTAACCATGCCCGAAGACTCCAACTCCAAGCTCTGGGGTAGAGTTGAAGGAGGAACTGTAACGGTGTGTGGACCAACAGTCGTCTGCTGAGACGGACTGTGTAGCATTTGGGCCAGTACCTGTGACTTGAGTAATCTACTGACCACTCTCTCTAGGTCATGATCTGACAACCTGGATGACCTTGAAGATCGGCTCCGATGGCTCCGTTCCGATAGAAGAGGCGAAGCCGGAGCCGAAAGTATCGGCTCCAAGGAAGGAGACCCCGACCTCTTCCTGGAATGGGCCATCGGAGCCGATACTACAGATCCTGTCGGCACCGACTTCTCGGAGCCGACAGAATGTCTCGATGTATCGGCTCCAGCCGGAGCCGATACAGCTACAATAACGGTGTCGGAGCCGATCGGAGCGGAGACCGATCCCTGTGCGACATGGGTGGCGGAGCGGACGGGAGCCGACATCGAAGTGGTCAAAACAGATTCGGCACCGATAGCCATCGGCGCCGAAAGCTTGTGGATCCAGAATCGGCTCCAGCCGAGCCGATCTCGACTCATACGAAGTCGGAGCCGAGGCCGCAGGCTTAGAAACAGAAGCCTGGGCCTTGGCAGTTTTAGTTGATTTTGTGGAGCCGACTTAGCCGGAGAGCCCTCCGGCTTAAGAAGACCCCTGAGAATCAACTTGTTCCTCTCCTGCAGGACTCTCTGGCTGAAGGAGTGACAAATAGCACAGGAGTCCTGCAGGTGAAGAGGGCCCAAACAATACAGGCAAGAAGTGTGACCGTCTGTCAGAGACATCTTCTGACAGCACGAGTCACACTTCTTAAAACCTGAAACCCTCTCCTTTGGCATGGTGCGAACACAACACACACAGACACACCAGTCAAAATTAAATTAAACAAAATACCAAGAGGTATTTTATAAAACACCAACACACACACCCTAACAGGGGTGGGATAGGAAAATTGACTAACAAAAAATTAAAAGAGACAGGGATTTCTGTCAGAAAAGGGTAGAAATAAATTTAAACTATCAAAAAATTAGTTTTAAACTAAAAGGGGCTTGAAAAATCACAAATGTGAACTACTTACCAGGAGCTGGTAAAGAGAAGACCTCCCAAGCGGCAAAGCGAGATCTGGGTACTTACTGCCTTGCATCATGGGATATGGGGCTGCCTCGAGCTGGTAAAAGGAGTTCTCGAGCTAAAGCAAGTGCAGTGGAGCCGAGGATCGGCTCCGAACCCATCAAGCAAGAATGAAGGCGAGATTGACAACTTAACATCTCTAGGTTCTCGGAGAAGTGTGCTTTTACCACCTCACAGCTGGTGCACCAATTGTTATTGATGTAGATGCAGACACCCCCCCCTAATACATAGAGCCCCTAATACATAGAGGCTGTATTCTATCTGCACGAAATAATGATAGTCCTTCCATCTGAACTGTACTGTCATTTATGCTAGAGATCAGCCAAGTCTCAGTGAAGAAGAATACACAAGGGTTTCTCACCTTGCTCTGGCTAGTCAGTTCTAACCTTATGTAGTCCATTTTGTTTTCCAGGGAGTGAACATTAGCCAGTATAATGGATGGTAGTGCAGGCCTGAAGGGGTTAACTTTTAATCTTGCGATGATTCCAGCCCTGGATCCTCGTTTACAAGTTCTTTCACACCTCTTTCTTTTCCTTCCTTTTTCCTGGGTAATAAACACTGATTCCACCTTACTTGAGCAGTTTGGATTGTGTTTCAGTATAATTCCTAGCTCCAGTAACTCATGGAGTATATTAGGCCTTTCAGGCCCTGCAGCCAGCAGTCTATCAAACCCACTGCACATTGAGCTTTGTCGATGAATTTCCTGAAGTATCTCCTTGCTGTATGTTAGCATAGTTATCATATGTTTTTGTCCCTGATCTGGTTGTTTTACTTGATCAAGATGCAGAGTTACAGAAATAATGCACATTTCTCTGATGAGCCAAAGCAGCCACTGACACACAGGGCACCACCATTTATTTGTATCCTTAACTTGTAGTCTGGGAATGAAAATACCTTTCATGAATGCTTTGCAGAGCTTGGAAGAGAATGTAGGTTCAGTGCTTTCATGAAAATTAGAAATCAATGTAAATTGGTGCTTAACAGTAGAAAAACTTATACTCTGTGGCATATCGTCTACTCAGAGGCGATCTCTGCTTAACATACAAGGCCATGTGAAACCCTGAGCTGTTGGACATGCTCCACTTAAAGAAATCCCAATCCCTCAGAGCCAGACGCTCCAGGGATCTAAACCTTATCATCACAATGAACAAAACATGCTGGAGGGATAGGTTCCTGACCCAGAGACTCCTCATACTCTAGAATAGACTGCCCATACATGTCAAGCAGACTGCCTCATTGGTCCTCTACAAAAGGAACCTTGATGATTGGATGGGAGATAGGAAATTCACCCTGGGGATCATGTCAGTCGCCCTGCTAGACAGGGGCCCAGAGAAGTAAATATTGTGGGAAAAATTTCCAGGGAATTGTTACGGCTAGGCTTGCATAGGCCTTAGGGCCGATAGCCTAGTACCAACCTATGAACCTATAAGTGAGGACAAGAACAAGTGGATATCTGAAACAGAAGTGGAAAAAGGGTCCAGATTCCTGCTCTTAGTCCAGATATAGAAGCCTTTCTATTTGCTACTGTAAACTTTCCTGGTAGAGAGTTTCTGGGAAGTTAAGATAATATTCTTGATGGGGCAAGGTAGTCTGGACTGGTTCAAGATCACTGGAAATGGAGAAACCATACAGTTAGATGAAGGCTCCAAAGATTTGGAAAAGGAAGATCGGAAGGATGGGAGATCAGATCCAGAAGGGAACACAGTATCCAGGGAGGATACTTCAGATGATACCTGATGAAGGGGAACCATGGTTGATGAGTACAGAAAGGGCCAATGAGGATCAGGGATGTCCTCAGGTGATGCGCTTTTTGCAAATCTTTGGGGATCAGAGAGACAGGAGGATAAGCATAAAGGAGACCTGGAGGGCAATCGTGGACTAGAACACCCCTCAGTGACTCCCCGAGAGGGAGGATCAGGGTGAGGCACTTGGCTGGGGAGGCAAAGAAGTCACAGCATGGCTGACCCCAGCAGTTGAAAATCTGTTAAGCCATTGTGGGATTGAGGGACCACTCATGAGGACTCAAGATGGATCTGCTGAATTTGTTGGTCAACATGTTGGAGTCCCCAGGTATATCCATTGCAAGAAGAAAGCGCCCAGAGGACAGCACCCATTCCCACACTCTCATGGCCCCTCTGCACAATGGGTAAGATTGTGGTCCCCCCTGTTTGTTTATATACCAGACCACTGCCATGTTTTCTGTCTGAATTGCAGTTGACCCCAGGAGAAGGCAGTCCTGAAAGTCTTGTAATGTGAGTAGGACTGCTCTCATCTCCAGGACATTTATGTGAAACTTGGTCTCTACATGGGACCACATGCCTTGAACAGTTCTACTCTGAAAATGCCCCCCCCCCCCCCCCCAGGGAAGCATCCGTGGTCACTGTGGCCTTGAGTGGAAGGAGAGAAAAGGGCCTGCCTTAGGTGAGATCCTGAGATTGAAGCCACCAAAGAAGGTGCCGTCTACACACATGCATCAGTTTTATGGACATGGGCGTAGGTTGAGACTGAATGGACCATTAAACCACTAAAGTCCACTGTAAAACCCACATATGATACTTTGCAGAGGAACAAGCTGAATGTCTGTGGCCATGGATACTAAGGTCTGAACAATCAGGTGGACTGAAGGATGCAAAAAATTTAAGATCTGCATGCCCTGCTCCCAGATCAACTGGACTCTGTGTAATGGCAATGTTGCAATCTCTGAGACAGAGTCCATCTGCAGTCCTATGAACTCCATCCTTTGTGTATTGACCAGATTTGACTTTGAAAAATTGACTGTAATTCCCAATTGACTGAACAGGAGGACATAGTTCTTGGCTTGTGACAGTTGATGCCTTATGGGTGGTGTGAGGAGCCAATCATCAAGGTAAGGAAACATCTGATATCCCTGCAGCTGCAGGTGAGCCACTACCACTGCCATGCATTTGGTAAACACCCAGCGGGCTGTGGTGAGTCCAAAGGGTAGGGCTCTGAACTGGTAATGATTGTCCACTAACTGGAAGTGAATGTGTCTTTTGGAGCATCTGTCTATCTTGATGTGATAGTAAGCATTATGGAGATCCACTCAGCACATCCAGTCATCCTTGTGTAAGAGAGGCAGAAAGGATTGAGCAGTGACCATCCAGAACTTGGACTTTCTGACCGTTAGATTCAGCTTGCTTATGCACAAAATAGGATTCAGGTCCCTAGTCTTTTTTGGCACTAAAAAAAAATGAGAGTAACTTCTGGATCCTCTTTGTCCTGTTGGAACTTCCTGAATGGCTTATTTTTGAAGAAGCTGTTGAACATCATTGAAGGTCAGCTCCTTCTGATGGGGCGGAATATTGGGGAAATACCTCCTTGTCAGAGGGGGTTGTGAAAAGGGAATAAAACAAATCCTGGAAATAATGTTTAACACCAACTGATTGGAGGTAATGTTTGTCACAGCTAGTGGGTGAAGGGAAATATGACCCCCAACTGACTCCTGGGCAGAGCAGTCAGGTAACGTCTCAGGACCACTGAAAGGGCTGCTCAGAGATGGGTTCCCTGGAGCCCTGATTTTGCATCTAGGGCAGCGGCTTCCATTGAATCCTCTCCCCTGTCTCTAAAAGAGGAATCATCCAGAGCATCCTGGAAGGAAGACTGTGACTTCTGGAACCACATCTTCTTCACTCCTTGTTGGGTCTTTGAGAAAGACCTCTGAGGAGTAAGAAACTTAATAATACCCAAGGACAACATCTTCCCTTCCTGCTCACTATGGGTCAAAGTGTCCTTGACAATGGATCCAAAGAGGGTGGAACCATTGAAGGATGGGTTGGTAAAAGATGCTTTGAAGAGTTCCACAAATGGGCATAGTCATAACCAAGCATGCCGCCTTATACCTATGCCGGTACCTGCCACTTGAGAGGTAGCTTCCACAGCATTGGAAATGAACCTCATCGAGGAATTAGCAAGGGATGTCAGAGTAGAAATTTTGGGAGGCACCTTCTTGAGGTCCTCCGCTGGCAATAACTCTGGAAGGGAAGTGGTGAGTTCTTTGACCATGTCCCTTTGGAGGCGGGTGAAGTGTGCCAAGTAATTAACTGCACTCAGTCCAAACATACCGAGGCAAACACACGCTTCCCATGCCAGTCTATCACCCGAGACTGCCTGTTTGAGGAATGGACTGTGGAGCTCTACTCTTCCATCTCCTTCTTGGTGGCCTCAGCCATCATGATGGCATTGACTGGACTTCCTTTGCTCCAGAAGGGGCAGTCCATGTGGGAGGCTAAGGAACTTATCAGCTTGTTTTGGCACTGGTTCCACAGTGTCTGGCTCCTTCCATGTTCTGCTGGTGAAAGGATCAACCAACTCGTCAGCAGGGGGAGACACCCAGGATGTAGACGGCCCCATCCCAAAAGCCTTCAGGAACATGGACTCCTCTGAAGACAGGGGTTGGGGAGACCATCTGCCCTTCTTCAGGATCTCAAGGATATCCCCAAAGGAGATATTGTGGGATGGAGATCTGGGTGACCCATCACTTTTATCAAGGTCTGTGTCCTCTGTCAGGGACTCTGTGGGTGAGTCTAAGTTCCTCCTCTTGCACTTTCTCTTATGATGTACCCCCTCCGTGGGGACTCTGGGGAGGAGTCGAAAGATGCAGGGACCCCATGAGGGGAGGATAAAGGCTTAAAAGGGAGGGCTGACTCTGTGCAAGATGGGAGGCCTCACGACCCAAGGTTGAGAAAGGCAGTAATGGACCAGGAGGGGCAGGAGGTGTAGCTCCATTCCTTGAGAAGGTCCCCTTTACCATCCAGAAGGCTGAAAGGCTGGAAGCAGTCCCACTCCCATTCTTGGAGGGCAAAGTCCCCCGGAGAGGAGGAATAGGTTCATAGGTGTGCACTAGGCTAATGGCCCTGGAGCCTTTACAAGCCTATCCCATATGATTACCCTGTCATCGTGCCACCTGACCTTAGTTCCCAGTGCCTCTGTCGAACAGAGCCACTGGAGTGATCCCCAGGGTGAATTTTCTATTTCTCATCCACTCAAGATTCCTGTTGAAGAGCGCCAGTGAGTTGCTCTGTTTGACATGTATCAGAAATCTATTCCATAGCATGGACAGTCTCTGGGTTATGAACCTGCCCTTCCAGGGCATTTTGTTGATTGTGGTAATGAGGTTGAGGTCTCTGGAGCATGTGGTGCAGAGGGATTGGGATTTCTTTAGATGTAGCATTTCTAACAGGGCTGGGTCAGACATGGCTTTGTAAGTCAAGCAGAGATCACCTCTAAGTAGGCAATATGAGACAGAGAATAGTTGAGTTTTCTGAGTCTGTCCATATAGGACAAGTGTTTAAAGTCTAGGATCCTCTTTGGGAGGTACTTTTGTGGCCTCTCCAGTTGTTGCAGGTGTCTAGTGAGGTACATGCCAAATGGGGCATTGTACTCGGTGATTGACCTAATGAGGGAAGAGTAGATGGAGACAATGACCCCTTTCTTCCTGGATGCAAAACCCTTAGTAATGAGATGTGCCACATAGAAGGATTTTTCTGACCACAGTGGCAATGTGGTGGTCAAAAGACAGGTTGCTGTCAACCTGTGTTCCCAGATCTCTTAGAATGTCTTCTGTGTTCAGTGGACTACCATCGATGTGGTAGTTCTTGGGAATTGGGTTTTTCCAAAAGGGGATGACGGCACATTTTTTGGCATTGAGTTTAAGCCATGGTTCTAACACCAGTAGTTGGTCTCAGTGAGGCCTTTCTGTAGGATGTCAACATCATTGGGGAGTTGATATTGGCTCCAACTTGCAATCGTTTGCAAACTTTGTCAGCCAGAGTCCCTTCGTGTTGACCTGGACTTCTGAGAAGTAGATACCAAACAGGGGAGGACCCAGGACCGATCCCTATGGGACTCCACTCATGACTGGTCATCAGTCTGACTTGGAGTCAGCTACTTTCACACTGTGAGTTCTATCTGTGAGCCAGTTTGTAACCCATCTAGTGATATACGGGTTGATGCCCAGCTTAGTGAGTTTTTCTATGATTCCTCAGTGGGGAATGGTATCAAAGATCTTGGCCAGATCAAGGTAGGCTGTATGAACCACCTTGCCTTCATCCACATCTCTGGTGACGGACTCAAAGAAGTCGACCAATTTGAGCAGGCATGATATACCCTTTACAAAACCAAACTGTGTGGGATCCAGAGTTTGGAGATTCCCTATATCCTTGTTTATTAGGTCCATGATGATGTGTTCCATAGCTTTGCATATCAGACTCGTCAGGCTAATGGGGCAATAGTTCCCAGGGTCTGTAGTTGCTCCTCGTTTGTGGAGAGGGATGACTATAGCAGTGTGCCATTTGGTAGGGACAAAGCCTGAGGTGAGGCTGTGATTGAACAGGGCACACAGGTGAGGTACCAGTTCACTCTGTAGTTCATTTAGAACACAGCCAGGGATATTGTCAGGTCCCATAGAAGCTGTATTCTTGGCCTTGGACAGTACTGTTTTAACCTGTGCAGCAGAAATACTGGATGCCTGGCAATCTACTGCTATTGTGATTGGTCCTTTGGAGGTGGGGGTAAAGTTGGCACTGAATCTGTTGGCCAGTATATTGCAATATCTGTTGGCTCGGTAAAGGAGGTACCATTGTGCAGTAGTTCAGAGCAAATTTGGGTATTGCCATGGAGATTCTTTACATAACTATAGAAGACCTTGTAGTTGTCTTTACTATCTGCTGCAATTCTGTTTTCATAGCTAGCTTTAGAGGATTTGATGAGGGATTGCAACTTTTTGTTGAGGCTGATAAGGGAATTTTTCCAGTCTTGGAAGCTCACCTTATTCCACATCAGTTTCCTCCTTCTGTTGTAGAGTTTGTTTATGGCAGGGGACCACCAGATTGACTTCTTTTTTTTTTGAAGGAGAGCATCTTGGTTCTATTGAGTATGGTGAGATCCATGCATTTGTGTACATGTTCGTACAGTGCATCGGTGTTATGATTCTGAAGTCATGCAACTATTCTCCATTTCCATGAGTGCCATGAAGTTAGCCACCTCTGTTTTTAGGAGCCCAAAGTTAGCTTTGGAGAAGTTTTTCATGATGGTTACCTTTGCGGAGGGGGGTGGGGTGATGTGGATTTCCAAGGTGATTAGTTTGTGCTCAGATCTAACCAGGGAGGAGTTGACTATTGGTGTAGAGCAACGGTCGCCCATGTTAGTAATGGCCAGGTCAAGGACATTGCTACCTCTAGTGGGGGTAAGAATGAGCTGGTCCAGGGCACTGGAATTAATGAATTCCAGGAAACATTGGGTAAGTGTATTGGTACATGAGTAGTTTTCCCAGTTAATGGAGAGGTAGTTGAAGTCGCCCATTATGAGAGTGTTAGGTTGGACCCTAATATTCTCCAGGGTGCTTAGGAACATGGAGTGTGAGTCTTGGGACATGGTTGGGGACCTATAACAGGCTACGACCTGAATCACTGTCTTACCCAATGTTAGCTGCACCTGAAGTAGCTTTAATGTGTTATCTTGGGCTACCAGTCTGGAGGTGTGTGCATCCTTTATGAATATGGAAACATCACTGCCTTTGGATCTTTGGTCCAAGTTCTGGGGCTGAAGGTGTGGAATGAGTTATAGCCTGGTAGTGCAGGGGTGCTTTCTGCTGCCTTGAACCAGGTCTTTGCTACAGCACAAATGTTGATGTTCTCCATTTTAAGGAGTGCTTCAAGCAAATGCATTTTGAAATTTAGACTTCTAGCGTTGAGCAGCATGACCCTCAGATTGCATTTGTTTGTAGCTGTTACAGTGGTAATTTGGTCTTTGGAACACCGCCTAAAAAAGGCACTATAGGGGTGGCAAAAGCCTTGGCCAGTATCCAGAAGCAGGCCATCTCTGGCAAAGCATTGTGGTCTATCAATCATGTCATCCCAGGCAGACAGATGCTTGATTCCCTTAGAATGACACCAGAAACTTAGCCAATTGTTGAACTCAATCATCTTCTGCTTGTACTGTGGTATTATTCTGGGTGATGCTGTTCAGGGATAGGGTCATACCCGCCTGGGCTACATAATCAGAGAGCTCCCCATGTCCCTTTTCATGCAGTCCAATGAGGTACGTCCCTGGTCATTCACATCCATATGTACAATGACAGAGCCCCAATACAGCACCAAGACCCCTAGAAGATATCAGTCCTGAGCTATCAAGGGCTGAGGTCCCCAGAGAAAGAGATCAGTCTGAAAAGACTGTACCTGACCCCATCTCTGTGAATCCAGCACCGACCACTCCACCACGTGGCCCACTCTGGTCTGAGAGTTGAGGAACAGAACAGGCCAGGGACCCTGATAAAGTCAATATCAAGGGAATACTCAACATTGTTGTGATCTGACCGCAGGTGTGTGGGTCTCTAGATTCTGAAGCCACTGGGGTTGGAAGAGGAGAATGTCGAATAGGGATTGGAGAAGCTCCTCTAGCCCGGTGGGCTGGGGACACTAGAAGCCTTTGAGGAAACTCCTCATCATCCTGTCCATCTCAGAAGGCAACAAACTCCTGGATGATCTGGAGGAAGTGGAGGAGCGGGTAGACTTAGCTGGAGACCCTGAGGATCTGTGACAGTGATCTGGAGGTTGGCTCCAGGGTCTAGGAGCCGACTGGAATAAATGCATCGAAGAAGTAGGCAAAGCTGTATCCTCAATAATTATGGGTGGATCCGGCAAGCCTGTCGGATCTGACGGCTGAACAGAAGGAGCAAGCGGATCCAATGAATGGGTTCGATTCGAGGTTGGCCTGACCTTGACCAGATCTGAGGATCTCTGATCTGAGGCCTTGGATCCACAAGAAGAATCCAAAGATCTCAGATCTGAAGACTTTGGATCCAAGATAGCCTTGGTTGGAGTCAGATTCAGGGATCGATGATCTGGCAACTGCGGCTTTTTAGAAGCCACCGAGGGCATGGAAGGGGTCTTCCTCTTGGGGTCAGAAAAGAAAGCCTTAGAAGGGAAAACATAAGCCCCCCCCCTGCACCATGCCTTTAAGGAGCAGCTTATTGTGGTGCTCCACCAAAACCCTGGGTTTGACTGTGGCACAAATGTCACATTCAGCCTCTAGGTGAGGATCCCCTAAACAATACAAACACTCCTCGTGCGAGTCAGAATTGGGCATCTTCCGACTGCACAAGGAGCACTTTTTAAACCCAGAGGGCTTTTCAGACATAATAATTTTGTAAAAAATACACATGTACAAATAAAAATACAATACAAACACAAATACCTAGTGACTAACATGAAAAGGGCACCAAAAGCTCAACTAAAAAGGGAAACTACCTAAACTAGGCAAATCTAAGGGAGGGGAGGTAAGCTAATAACACAACAGCTAAAGACAAACTAGAAGAGTTAAACCCGATAAGTTAAGCTAAGCTATAGCAAAAAAAACAAAATGAACTAAGTCACTTATCTGAAAGCAAGAGCCAAGAAGCACGTCTATAGGAAAATGTGGCAAATGAGATCTGATGGTTAGACAGCAGCAAGGGATTATGGAAGAGGGAGAAGCTTAAGCCTTGGATCTGTCTATGCTAAAAAGTTACCAGCTCAGATCAAATATCAGATCCAAGACCCTTCTGTGAGGAATAATGACAAGGATTAAAGTGGAACCTGTGTGTTGAGAGACAGCCTTACAAGACTATCTGCAAATATATAGAGCTAAGTATATTTTTCTGTATTATTCTGTATTATAGAGCTAAATTGTTGCTTAGATATCTGTTGTCTTACTGTTCTGCAAATATACAGAGATCAGTATATCTTTTTTTGGTTTTATAATTTGCACTCTGATTCCTCACATCTCTGTTGAACCCCCCCCCCTCTTGGCTGTAGTTTAAATTTGGTGGCTTTTGCAGTACCCGCCCCACTGTAGATTTGATCTAGGACACTCCCCCAGTCCCATCTCTTTAACGCATTATACCTAATAAACCCTTTCTGCACTTGCTTTTAGTCCTTTTTAAGTTAATTAAATTTTTTCAAACTGTGTGTGGACTAATATTGCTACATACTCAAGTGTGCCAGCTTGCACTGCATGTGAATTGTTTTTACTACTGTTTTTGCTACTTTTCTGAAAAAAAAAATTGTAAGCCTGTTTCCTACCTTTCCTGTAATTAGTGTCCAGATACAGATTTGCTGTAACCAGGACTATTTGTAAGCTTCTGAGCCCCCCAAGCCTTTCTGTGTTGGAGGGAAGCCTTCTAGCTTATCAGTGGGAGTGGTAAGCACTAGGTAACCTGTCTACCACATAAGGAGTGGTTCTGGCCCAGAATTTGTAGTTATTGGCCATTTGGGTGGTCTTCCATCTCTCTCAACTTTCTGATTTGAAGGCCTGCATTTGCACTTGTTTCTGTCCTGTAACTCCTGGGCCCATCTCATTTGCTCACTCAAAAAAAAAAAAATGTATCTGCTTTTACTGTATTTCTGTTTCTTCCTACTTTATTTTGCTTTTGCGTCATCTTAAAAGTACTCAATTGTATTTATTACTGCTTGGTGTAACTCATTCTAAGCCTTTTAGTTTATGCACTTGGGCTTCAGACCAGTTGTTTTACATTAAGAAGGTTTGTGGTCTGCACTGTTGTGGCAGAACAGGTAGCTTACATCCTTCTAAGTTGGGAACTGCTGATTGAGGGCTCAGTGTCTGTTATTCTAAAAGTGTATTAATTCTGGTTTAAGCACTTGGGCTTCAAGCCAGTTATTTTACATTTAAAGGGTTCGTGGTCTGCACTCTTGTGGGAGGAGAGGTTGGACTCTACCCTTCTGAGCTGGAAATTTCTGGTTAAAGGCTTATAGTGCCAGCATATTTAAAATACTTCTTACTGAAATTGGTACACCTTGTTTGCTGTAGCATAGACTAGATCCAGGCCTGCTGAATCTAGCTTTGTTTGTATAACTTGAGCACTAATCCAGGCATTCTTTAAAGTATTCATTTGTATTTATTACTGCTTGGTAGTAACTTGAATAAAGTGTAGCTATCATTATAAGTCTTTTGGATTAAGCACTTGGGCTTCAGACCAGTTGTTTTACATTAGGAAGGTTTGTGGCCTACACTGTGGTGGCAGGACAGGTAGCTTACATCCTTCTAAGTTGGGAACTGCTGACTGAGGGCTAAGTGTCTGTTATTCTAAAAGTGTATTAGTTCTGGTTTAAGCACTTGGGCTTCAGGCCAGTTATTTTACATTAAGAAGGTTCGTGGTCTGCACTCTTGTGGGAGGAGAGGCTGGACTCTGCCCTTCTGAGCTGGGAATTTCTGGTTAAAGGCTTATAGTGCCTGCATATTTGAACTGTTTCTTACTGAAATTGGTACACCTTGTTTGTTGTAGCATAGACTAGATCCAGGCCTGCTGAATCTAGCTTTGTTTGTATGCTTGTTGTTTGTTGCTTGTTATTTCCCTGAAACGCTAATTCCACCTAAAACTTGGCTTTTCAGCTCTTCTGTGGATCCCTAGTGAAATCTGCATTGCTTACTGTACTTATTTCCTTGTTTCACTTGAAAGAAAGTTACTGTTTGTCATTTTTGCATTTAAGTTACCTGTAACACATTGCATTTAAGATACCTGGCACTTGCTCACTAAAGCAATTATATAAGTCAGCACTAAAAAATTAAAAGCACTACACCCTCACAAACTCCCCTTGAGTACCTTGTTCCCCATTGGCCCTTTTTTTCAATTATAAAGGAATTCCCAATACTATTCTAGCATGTCCAAAGGTCAGTTGTCAATCTCCTCTCCGGTCCATATGGTGAATCTGGGAATCTTGAGGCAATGTTACAACTGCCTTATGTACACAGACAACCCTCTCCTCCTCCCAACAAATTCCAACACATGTGAGAGATGCAACCATATAGCCATACTGGAGGCAAAGCTCTCTCAACTCAGTACTGGCAAAACCAGTCAGGAGGAGAAGGAAACCACACTCACTACAATTCCAGTCTCACATAGACCTACCACAACAGCAAACCAAACACATAAACACACAAAAACATACTCGGAGGCTCTAAATAAAAATCTGCCTAAGCAGCAGAGATCTCCAAAGCAGACACCCAAGCAACCGCTACCCCAAAACAAAACACGTGCAACACATAGCTCACAAAGCCAGTGTGTCGAACAGTCAAAGCCCTTAAGGCTAAACAACACACCTGATACACTTGTAATAGGTGACTCTATCATCAGGCACACTGACGTCCCGCTCACCAGGCTGAACAAGGAGAAGGTTATGGTGAGCTGCCTGTCGGGTGCTAGGATCCAACACATAACACAAGCACTCAGGTCACTCCAAGGCAAGTACAAATATGACTCAGTCATTGTCCATGCTGGTGTGAATGACCTGAGATGTACATCCCTGGACTACATGAAAAGAGACATAGAGGAGCTCTCTGAGCATGTAGCCCAGGCCGGTATGACCCTGACCTTGAGTAGCATCTTACCCTCACCAAGAATGATGCCACAATATGAAGACAAGATGATCAATTTCAACAATTGGCTTAAGTATTGGTGTCATTCAAAGGGGATCCAATGCTTGTCAGCCTGGGATGACATGCTCGACAAGCCACGATGCTTCACTAGGGACGGCTTGCACCTGTCACTCCTGGGCTTTTGGATATTGGCAAAGGCTCTTGCTACCCCCATAGTGCCTTTTTTAGGCAAGGCTCAAAAGACAAACCCACCTCCATAGGTATCACAAGGGATAAGAAACAAAGAGTAATGCTACTCAACGCCAGAAGTCTAAACCTCAAGATGCATGCACTCGAAACTCTCCTTAGCATGGAGAACATTGATATCTGTGCAGTAATAGAAACCTGGTTCAAGGCTCCCGAGAGCACCCCAGCACTACCAGGTTATACCTCATACCATGCTTTTCGGCCCCAAAACTTGGACCGAACCACAAAAGGAGGGGGAGTATCAATATTCGTCAAAGATACCCACACCTCCAGGTTGGTGGCACAGCACAAAACATCAGAGACTATCCATGTGCAACTAACAGTGGGTAAAACTGCCTTCCAGTTTATAGCCTGCTACAGACCACCCTCCCAAACCCAGGAACCCCACTCGGCCTTCCTGAGAACACTGGAAAATTATTATTATTATTATTTTATTTATTATTTTACATTTGTTGACCGGGCTAGTCTAGCTGGACATGTATCCGTTTTCAGTAGAGGCCCGGGGAGAAAAGCTCCAATACAAGAAGTAAAAAAAAATACTTTAACCACAAAAAAAACAAAGATATGCATAAATAAGTACAAGAGTAGACTTATGTAAGAATTAAAAAAAAAAAATAAACTAGCAAAAAAACTAATTTACAAAAAACAACCAATTAAAATAAAAATTAGCAGGGGTGTACATACTAAAAATTAGATTAATAAAAACAGATAATCAAAACACTAGATTGAATAGCATGAAGGGGTGGGAAAAAAAAATTCTGGTAAAGTCAGTATCTAAGAAATAACTATAAACAATTTAATATGATGTTTAGAAGCTCAGTCAGAGGAGGGGGGTGGGGAGTAGGGATTTCAGTCGGGGTTCGCACAAGGACATAGCCACTGAGTTTTAAGATGTTCTTTGATATGTTTTTTGAAAAGAGACGTAGAGTCAAGGTTAGTTATTTCAGGAGGGAGTTGATTCCAGATTTTTCTGACAGTATTTGAGAATAAGGAGTCCCCAGCTTTATTGTAAGATTTAGTCAAGGCTACTAGGAGTTTTTTAGCAGAGCGTAGTGTGGCTAGGTTTTTATAAGGTGAAATCAGTTTAGTAAGGCTAGGGGTTTCATCAGGATAATAAAGGGTCTTATGAATGATGAGTAATTGTTGATAGAGTAAGTGGTTATTAAGCTCTAACCAATTTAGTTGCTTAAGGTTGAGACAGTGGTGCATTCTGAAGGGAGTAGCAGTAATGAATCTAGTTATACTATTGTAACAGGTCGAGAGTTTGGTAAGGTTGGTTTTAGATAAGTTAGTATATATAGCAGAGGCATAGAAAAGGGTGGAGATCAAGTGGGTCTGGGCAATGGTTTTTCTAGCTGCTGGGGTAAGGAAGGGTTTAATTATGTAGAGGGTACCAATTTTTTTGTTAACTGATTTAATGGTGGTGTTAATATGGTCATCAAAATTAAGATGGTTATCAATAGTTACACCTAGTAGACGAGCGGTTATATCTGGGTTAATACAGGTAGCATTATTAGAGGAGATAGTGAAGAAAGGTGTAAGAGATTTAGGAGTAGGAGTAAAGAGAAGAAGTTTTGTTTTTTTGGGGTTGAGAAGGAGAGAGTGTTCCATAAACCATTTTTCTACATTTTGGAAGACTGTTTGGGTGAGGGACTGGAGGGAGGAAACATTCTTAACAGCACAGATTAAAGTCGAATCATCAGCATATTGAATGCAGCTGGCTTGAGGTATATTCAAGTGAAGGTCATTGATAAATAATGAAAAGAGAAGGGGGCCTAAGTATATAAAGGTCTCTCCAAACACCATTATATTGGGCAACTTCAACTACCCAAACATAGACTGGGAGCATTACTCTAGCTCCAACACCCTAGCCCAAAGGTTCCTAGAATTTATAAACTCAAACGCTATGTAACAACTTGTTACCACTCCCACAAGAGGGGAAAACATACTGGACCTGATCATCACCAACATGGGGACGCTATGCTCTAGACCAGAAGTGTATCCCTCACTGGTAAGATCAGACCATAAACTAATCTCACTGGATATTCACATCCCGACTCCACCCCCTTCCCTGAAAACCACAGTGAAAAACTTCTCTAAAGCAAATTTCACACTCCTCAAAACCGAGGTGGAATCCTTTAAAGCCCCCGGGCCTGTGGAAAATACGGCCTAGACCGCAGAATCCTTTATAAACGCATTCTATGAACACCTTCAGGAATGCATGGATCATGCAATCCCAAATAAAACCAAGACCCAATCCTCCAAAGGCAGACATCCTGTCTGGTGGACCCCAGCCATAAACAAACTATACAATAGAAGGAGGAAGCTACTACATGATAGAGCAAAATCCCAAAAAGGGAAGGCATCTCTGATCAGTATTAGCAAAAAACTATGGGCACTCATAAAATCGTCTAAGGCCAGCTTCGAGAGAAATATTGCACAGGACACTAAGGATAATCACAAGGCTTTCTGTAGTTATGTTAGGAACCTGGGTGGGAATTCCCAGATATGCTCAGAATTAGTCCAAAATGACAAAAAATACTCCAAACCCACAGACATTGCCAACATCCTAGCTGACAGGTTCAGTGCAAACTCCCCCCCCCATCAAAAGGGCAAATATCTATCCCAGCAGAGTGCTGCCCCCCTGACATCTCAGATGCTCAGGTAAGATCTGCCCTCTTGAAAGCAAAAAACACAGCATCAATGGGAACAGACGGTGTCCCGGACTGTGTCCTACATGAACTCCAAGAATCGCTAAACCCAAACATAAAACTACTGTTCAATCTCAGCCTTACTACAGGATATGTACCCAAAGAGTGGCGTACAGCAACAGTGGTCCCTCTCCACAAAGGTGATGCCTCAATGGATCCTGGAAACTATCGCCCCATAAGCCTGACTAGCTTGGTCTGCAAAGCTATGGAAAGGATCATCATGGACCTCATAAATAAAGATATTGGGGACCTACAGACACTGAATCCTACCCAGTTCGGCTTTGGTAAGGGCAGATCCTGCCTCTTAAACCTGGTTGATTTCTTTGAAACAGTCACCAAGGCCATTGACGAGGGGAAGGTGGTTCACACAGCCTACATGGTCCTCGCAAAAGCCTTCGATACAATACCCCACTCGGGCATTATAGATAAGCTCACCAGCTTAAATATAAACCCCTTTGTCACTAGATGGGTTGCAAACTGGCTCAAGGACAGAACCCACATGGTTAGAATTGCTGGAGCCATGTCAGACTCCAAACCAGTTACAAGTGGCGTCCCACAAGGCTCAGTCCTGGGACCTCTCTTGTTCGGTATATATTTCTCGGAGGTACAGGTCAACACGGAAGGACTGTGGCTGACCAAGTTTGCAGATGACTGCAAACTGGGCACCATAATCGACTCTCCAGCCGACACAAGCATCCTCCAAAAGGGCCTCATAGAAACAGACAACTGGTGTCAGAGCCATGGCCTCAAGCTAAACGCCAAAAAGTGTATAGTCATCCCCTTTGGCAAAAACAAAGTGCCCACAAATTACCACATAGGTGGTAATCCGTTAAGTACAGAAGAAGTAATTAGGGACCTGGGGACCCAAGTTGATAGCAATCTCTCATTTGACAACCACGTGGCCAAAGTGGTTAGAAAAACATTTTATATAGCCCACCTAATCATGAAGGGATTCACATCTAGATCAGGGAGGTCATCGTGCCTCTTTACTCATCCCTCATCAGGCCCATAATTGAGTACAATGCCCCTTTTGGGATGTACCTTACCAGACACCTGCAGCAACTGGAAAGACCCCAAAAGTACCTCACCAAGAGGATCAAAGGGCTCAAACAGATGCCATATGCTGCCCGGTTAAAGAAACTCCAGCTCTACTCAGTGGCATACCGCCTGCTCAGAGGCGATCTGTGCCTGACGTATAAAGCCATATCCAACCCGGAATTAATGGACATGCTGCACCTCAGAAAATCCAAATCCCATCGAGCTACGCTCAAGAGACTTGAACCTCAGCACTGAAATAAATAGGACATGCTGGAGGGACAGATTCATAACCCAGAGGCTCCCTTCACTCTGGAATAAAATCCCAGTCCAGGTTAGGCAGAGTCCCTCATTGACTCTCTTCAAGAAGAATCTTGATGAGTGGATGGGAGATCTTAGGTTTACCCCGGGTATCACTTCTGTGTCACTGTTAGACAGAGGCACAGTATACTAACCTCGAAAAAGGGCATAGCAAAATTAATTTAAAATGGGTGGCGAAAGCCAAACACACTCTGGCTAGGCTTATAAATACCCTAGGGCAGATAGCCTAGTATGAACCTATGAACCTATGATAACATCAGATCAGGTACCTAAAAGGAATTAAACTCCATCACTAAGGCAGTCAATTGATGTTGACTCGGGTCAGAGAGTATCAAACACCCTTGTTCATGTCTGAACAGATCCAATCTATTAGGAAGCTTATGGTAATTGCCCCTGGCCTATTCCTAAAGAAGGGACAGCCACTGTTGCATGAATTAGAAGGAAGTCACTACAATGAACTTGTGGTATTCCTTCTTAATCTTCAGCAGTACCTTGGATATCATTGGAAATGTTTGAAGTGTATACACAAATATTCCTGTCCAAGGAAATGGAAAAGTAATCTATCTTCCAGGTCTTCTTGCATGGAAATTTGGAGCAGAATTTTGCAAGCTGAATGTTCAGAGAAGAAGCAAAAAAGTCTACAAGAGGAACTCCCCACAGATGAAACAAATCTTAAAAGACTTGTTTTACTTCCGATTCGTGAAGGTCTGCTTTGATGCTGTTCGGCATGTCTGCTAACAGTTTGCTCTGGCAAAATGTGACATGGGGACCAAAGGTGAATATGAGAGTTGACTACTTTGATAAAGGCAAGTATTTTTTTTTTACACTTGTGTTTGTGTTTTTCTTTGATGTTACAGATACCTTATGCTTTTATCCCCCCTTGACACTGCTCTCTCCAAGCAATGTACAAAGCTTCTTTGGTTTCCGACCGCTTTGGAGCAGGAGGGAAAAGGTAGAGACCTGTATTCAGGGATATTAAATGTCTCCACCAAGTGATTTTTCTTCTCAAAAATCCCAGAACTGAGATCTGAGAAGATAATGGGTGCTGGTGCATAGAAAAAAAGAGACTTCAGATACTACTGTATCTTTGTCATGTAGTCTTAACAGACATATCATGGGAATCATAGATGCCATGATACCCAGAATCCAGAGGTATTCTCTCACAGAAACCAAAGACTGAGTGGAAAACCACTGGAATAGATATAAATATAGATCAGTTTTATCCTATGGACGAAAAGCTCTTTCTACTGATGTGTCTAGCAGACACACCAGGGACACAATCCTGTATAATGGAGTAAAATAAAGACTACTGAATATTCTCTTGGAATCTCAGCCAGCATAATAGATCTCTCACCCAAGTGAGAGATACTTGACACTTTGAAAAAGAAGCTGAAAATATAGGCATGTTTTAAATCTAAGGTTACTTAAAAAAAATCAGAAAAAGGAATAAGGGGTAACAGGATGTGAAGTGAAAGGATTTTGAACGTGGGCACTATCACACACTGGTTTAGAAAAAGAAAAGTCCAGAATTGGTCTCCAAGCATTTTCTTTCTCTTTTGTCACCATAAACTATCTTGGAAAACAATGTCCTCCCAACTGGGAAGGAGGAGTTGTTTCTATTACTCACTAGGAAAGCCATGTGTTGTAGGACAGGGAACGTATGGATTTGATATGTTGGATGTGGAATAATTCCCTGGAAAGGAGGAATTTCTTTCCATTGCCATCTGTAACCCTGGTGAATCAGTCATAGAACATAGGGAAAGGAGGAATTTCTTTCCATTGCCATCTGTAACCCTGGTGAATCAGTCATAGAACATAGGGAAAGGAGGAATTTCTTTCCAGTGCCATCTGTAACCCTGGTGAATCAGTCATAGAACATAGGGAAAGGAGGAATTTCTTTCCATTGCCATCTGTAACCCTGGTGAATCAGTCATAGAACATAGGGAAAGGAGGAATTTCTTTCCATTGCCATCTGTAACCCTGGTGAATTAGTCATAGAACATAGGGAAAGGAGGAATTTCTTTCCATTGCCATCTGTAACCCTGGTGAATCAGTCATAGAACATAGGGAAAGGAGGAATTTCTTTCCAGTGCCATCTGTAACCCTGGTGAATCAGTCATAGAACATATTTGTCTAAAACAATCTTTTGCCAAAGAAAGAAATGGAGATACAGGCTTCCTGGAAGGGACAAGGAAGGGACTGCCAAGGTGAGAGGGAAAACAAGATCCTCTTACACATTCTGACTTATCTGACTGTCCTTTGTTCTTGGGGGTGCTCCTGCTTTTTTTTTGCAACGTCACTGCCATTGTTTTTTTAAACACCAGCTAAGCAGCATTTTGCTGAGACTTTCCTTTCTCACCAAAACTGGATGAGGGAACAGAAAAATCCCTTGGAAAATTTAGAGAAGGTGGGCTGAAAAATGATAGATTCCTTATATCAGTTTTCCTTTGAAATTCTCTGAAGCAGAGGGCACAAGAACTAAATCTCTAGCCAAAGATGAATTTTAAAACTTCATTTTTTGCACCCTCTGACATATTCTGAGAATTCAGCCAGGCAAACTTCCTCAGCACAGTACCAGAGGCTACAGTCCTGGATGTAGTATCTACAGAGTAATAAAATACAGTTTAAACAAAGAGTAGTGACCTAAAAAAATAAAAGAAACTAAAGAACACAAAGCAGATTTTTCCTGACAGGAAGGAATTGCAGATAAAACTTTTATCAGAATTTCACAGCTAGTCAGAATAAATTTTAACATATGAACCTGTCAATTCAAAACTGTAAAAATTTAAGTTGCAGAAACATACACGTTTTCCCAAACTCTTCAATTGTTTTACCATCCTTGGCAGAAGGGAAATGATTATAATTAACAAAATGCTTGGCCGCAGCTGGATTAACTAAAGTTAAGGATGAGTATACAAAACATTGAAGACCAAGGAACTTTGTATATTCTAACAGCTTTCTAAGGTGTAGCAGGCTAGCTATCATGGAACACACAGACTGTGACACACACATCCTCAAATGCTGACTGCGTCGGGGGGGGGGGGTGTCTGAGAAGTCCAGCAGTAACAATGCATAGTATTTTCTGAGGGACTGAGAAACTTCAGCGCTCACCCACTGAAAACTCTGGCACATTATGGAAACAGTTTCAGAGAAAGAGAAACTCCACAGAGAGAATCCAAATCTGAGCTTCCGGGGTTATTTAGATAATTTGCTCTCCAAAGAGTCTGAAACAGAAATCTGGGGAGATAAACCTGTATCTGTCCCATCACAATTCTCTCCGTATTCAATTTCTTAATTATCTTCAAGAAAAGAGGATTCCCTTTTTCTCTTACCAGAAACACCTAATAAGAAGGGTCAATAGTCTATGCAAGATCCTGACCCAGACTAAATACACTACTCCTGTCCAATGAAACTGGAACATGGGAAAATACAAGTTTAGTTTTGTGTTTCTGACAGGAAAGTTAGGAATAACAGTGTTATTAATTGCAGCAACAACTTCCTGAAAGATGGGCACAACATTCTGCCTAAGGAGGGGCACCCACCCTCCCTGCCCTTTCTACCAATGCTGACAAAAGTGACACTCCCAACACCCAAAGAGGAAGTGGCTAACCCCCCTGCCCACAGTGGCTGTATGAGCAACACAAGAGGACTCTGGAGAAAAGATGAGTGGTCTGAGGAACAAGCATTGACCACAGCAGTCATCCACCTGCAGCTGAGGCAGATTTCTTGCCTGCTCCCTAGAGGGAACGTTAACTATTGACTTCTGCATGTTCTGAAAAGATAAAAGTAGAAACTTTAGCAAATGAACATGACAGTTTAAAATCCTGAAAGTAAAGTACTTAAGGAATGCATTTTCTTACTCAATGTAGCCATTACCTTCCTAACCTTGTCATTGAGAATGGGGTTAGCAGCTGCAAACTGTTTTGTAAAATCAGTGTTGGATAAAGAAATCACAGCTGGGTCAGCTATAAGACATGAAAACAAAATGTCTGTGGGACAGAAGTACCCTATATAACCTATCACATTTCCTAGAAGCAGAATGTTGACTATCAAAAACATTCTCTAAAGCAGGCATCACAAGAGGAATAGCTGTAGAATCTGTAATTTCCAACTGTAACAAATTATAATGCAATTTCTGTGCTAATGGAATTTCATTTTGCTCCCACTGAAAAACCTCTATCATCTAAGATAATGTTCCTGAAAAGGGTGACTCTTCAAAAGGGAAATCTGAAACCATACTTTCCTCAGTATCAAAATGTTCAGATTGTGAATACATTCCTGAAGTACATCACCTCTTCCTGAAATGCATGCTTTTCTGACTGAAAATTCATGTCAGAAACACAGAGAACAATTATCCTTTTCTTACCTCAGGAGACAGAAGGCAAGCAAAAAGTACAAATAAGTTCCTTAGCAACTCCCAACAAACCCTGTCTGTCCATAGAAATAGTAACAGGAGAGTGGAAAGTTTTCTCACTATGTTCCCCTTTCCTAGCCAACTCCATGGGAAAGGACCAAATCCCTGCTGGCATACTAGTCCCAGCAACAGGTCCCCTATCCAGGCTAAGTGAAGAACCTTCTCCATTATCTTCTGTTTAGACCAGCAAGAGCAGTTCTCCCCAAGCTCCTAGAGGCATTCCTGCAGAAGATGTGGCTATTCCTCAGAATTTGGTGGCTGCATATGCTACACCAACAGGACTGGGAAAAAAGATGAATCATCCAAGGAACAACAAGCAGCCTCAGCAGAGTCAATTACAAGTAGCTGAGAAGCAACATAATCTGGCCTGACACCTAAAGACAAAATAACAGCTTTCCTCTCCTTCTTTAAAGGGAATGTGAAAACACTGATTCTGGGATTCCTCTATCTGTAAGCTGAGAAAGAAATCTTAAAAGCGGATAGCAGAGCCTGTATGAGTCGGTAAAATGTACAGTAGAGAACAAGTGGTTCTGAGGTAAGTAAACACTAACAGCCTCCATCAAACACAGTATCGTGTCCCCAATGCACAATCTTAAAAAACATGAGTAAAAATCTTCTGAAAAAAATACACATTGTCTCAGAAAATGTTCCCGTAAGTATTTACACATGCACTATCTTAGAAATGCAATGATGATTCAAAAAACAGAAAGCTTCTTAGCTAAACATATTTATGTTTTATATAAATATAAATTTATAAATATATAGCAGTTCAAAAAAGTTTCTTAGCTAAACACGTGTATATTTTAAATTTATATTATAAACATATTTATATTTTTATATTTATATTATTTTATTTATAATATATTTATATATTTATTTTAGCTAATAGTCTATTTGGAGTGACAAGCTCCTGTCTTAAATATCTGGCATAGCCTCTTATCTCTGAGCTTGCTCTCTAGCCTCTTGGCTTATTTCCACCACACTGATAGTTTTTCTTACCTTTTCCTCCTTCTCCTTGGCTCACCCGCTCCATTCGCCCTGTGGGCTCTCTCTGCTCCCCTAGCCTGCCCCTAAATTCCATCCACCCCCAATAGCTTTACATTTATGGTTAGTAAGCCACACTCACCTCCTCCCACATCCAATCAATGTATCCACCCCACCCATAATCAACTTACTCATTCCAGTCCAACCCCTTCATCTACTCCACCCCACTCATTACACTAAATCCAAACTCTTTTAATATAGCTGCCCTTTTACCTTCCCAGCTTAAACCCTCCCCCAAATCTATCCAAAATAAACACCATGCCTACCAAACCAGATGCATTTCTAACAGTAATAATAATTCTTATTTCCTTATCCTACTTACACTATCTTACCAGACCTCTCTCTGCTAATCACACTCCTCCATTTCTCACTCAACTATCTCATCCTGTTTACAGCGCACACACTTCTCTACCTGCATATCCCCTAGCCTCTTCTCCCTCAACAACACTATGCTCTTCCCCTATAAACTCATATCTTACCCACAAAACACTACTCCAATCTATACCAGCCCCATCTCAATAAAGCTTACAACCCATAAACTAGATACTAAGCAACTTAAATCCCTCTTCTCTCACATTCGTCATTTTATCTCTATCCTCGTCTCTGGGGACATGAACCCAAACTCTGGCCCCTCTCCCTCACACATCTCCACCCCCCCATCTCATCCTCCCCAGTCAGCTGGAAGATCCCTCCATTTCACAGCTTTAAATGCCCAGAGCATACGTAACAGAATCCCTAACCTCCACGACTGGCTTCTCCACAATAAACCTGATATTCTTTCCATCTCCAAAACCTGGCTTAAACCTCAAATAAAAGACACAGAATTGATATCACCCAACTACTGTATTATCAGAAAAGATAGAACACATAAAAATGAGGAGGTGTCACTCTCCTTTACTCCTCATCACTTTTATTTACCCCCTACTCCAAACCTATTCCCAAATTTGGTAATGCTGAATTAATTCCAGCCCTTCTTCGGTTAAACAAAATTATCTGCATTACCACTCTTTACATCCTTCCTGCAGACAATGTCCTAATCCTTGAAGACATTCTCTCCTGGCTCTCTACCAATATCACTAACAAAACTATAATCCTGGGTGATGTTAACATTAACTGGGACACAATTCAATCTCCAACTAACTCCCTAAATATAAATCTTTACAATGTCACTCAACTTATTAACTTCACAACCAGACCTCCCAAAGGCTTCCTTTCTGGTAGCACCCTAGACTGGAATCTAGTTTTCCATCCCCACTACATCTCTGATAGTGGTACCCTTCCAGACCCGCTAGGTGACCACCTTCACAATTTTGCCTGCTGTCTTCCTTCCTTCCTTCCTACAACTATCCCATACCTACACGTCTACCCAGTACCTAAAAAACTTTAATCCCAATGCCTTCTCAGATGCACTAAAAAGAACTAACTAGAACCCCCTAAAAACTTTATCCCTAGAAAATGCTGTTACTTACTTTACTTAAACCTTCTTAAATTTGCTAGACTCCTTTGCCCCTTAGAAAACAAAATGTATAAAAAGTAACTTTGTCCTTTGGTTAACTAAGAGTGTCTTAGCCACCATGCGACTCCATGACAAAACTTGGAAACACCACCATAAAATTAAAACTACCGCTACCTTTAATGAATATAAAACACTTCACAGTAAAGTAAAAAAAAATGTATTATCTCAGACTGCAAAGCCTATTTTTACACACTCCAAACCAATCATAACAATAACCCTAAAAAATTCTGGGATGTAATCTCCTCTCTCCTTAACCTAGGTAAAAAAGAATACCCCTGCCCCGACCCAAATGCCTCTGACTTAGATTTAGCTACTCAGTTCAACTCTTTCTTTGACTCAGTAGCCAAACTAACATCATCCTTCACTAATAATTCCCGCATCTACCTCCACATATCCCTTTCTCCTCCAGTACCTCCAGCTCCCAAACTCCTCCCTTCTCCATGAACCCTATCCCCATCTCTACCATAAGAAATTCTTCTAAACCTGAAACCATGCTCTAATGCCCCTGATGCGATACCCTCCTACTTCCTAAATATAGCCGCAGAAGCCATTACCTTCTCTATCTGCATCCTAATGAATCGATCAATTTCAGAATGCCATGTTCCCTGGCTCTAGAAAAAGGCCTATATTATTACGCTCTATAAACGGGCCAACAACAATGATATCCCCATCTTCTGTCCCATCGCTATCTTATCGTCTATTTTAAAACTTCACAAAAAATGCATCCACCTACAACTTCTACCCTATCTTATAAATAATAACCTTCTTACTCCCACCCAGCATGGATTCCGATCCAGCCATAGCACCACCACTGCGCTCCTCTCCTTCCTAGAAACTGTAAACAAGGCCTGCAACTCCAGTCATATTGTATCCACCCTCCTCTTAGACTTCTCTAAGACCTTTGACACCATCTCTCACAAACTTCTCCTTAATAAACTCTCTAAACTAAATCTATCCCATTCCTCTATCAACTGGTTCACCAGTTACCTATCAAATAGGCAACAAGCAGTTAAGTGGAAAAAAGCTACTTCACCATTCCTAAATACCCCCACAGGTGTGCCCCAGGGCTCAATTCTAGGTTCCCTTCTATTCAATATTTTCATTAACAACTTTTATCATGCCATTCCTAATGTCAACCTGCCAATAATCTGCTCTGCCACCTCCACTTCCTCATTAACAAAATTAACCCAAGATGCCTTTTCTTCTACTGAACAATGGAACAAAGGGATTCTAGACAACCATCTAGCACTAAATGCAGCCAAGATTAAACTAATGATATTTCACCCTTCTAAAAGCACCACCCTAGACAAAAACTCATTCTCTGTCACCAGTCAAAATAACACACCTCTTGAAATAATCTCCACTGCTAAACTATTAGGAATCCTCATTGATGATCAACTAAAGTTTGGTAGCCATCTACAAGTAAATATCAAAAAACTCATAAGAAACTTGGCATGCTTTACCGCCATAACAGTTTCATCTCTCCCTCCACCAGGCTTGTTCTTGCTAACACATACCTTATCCCTTCCCTCGTGTATGGTGCCTGTATACTTACTAATCTGCAATCCTCTCTCAAGTCAAAACTCTCCTCCTGTTACTATAAAATTTCAAAATTTTGCAACAGGCCACAGATCAAATGCCCATCACTGTATTTCTCTGCACAAACTGAACTGGCTTGAGCTGCCCAGTTATCTTATCTATATTCAACTTATCCAAGCACACAAACTTATTTTCAGCCCCTCCCTTGCCTCTACCTTCCAAATGCATCTACCTATCAGATGTCTATGATCCAACTTTCAAAATCTAATAGAACTACATAAACTTGCCCACCCAGCTCCAGGCAAACATCTTCTAACCTTCAGCCAAGCACGCCACTGGAATTCTCTCCCACCTCTTATCCGTGCTATTAACAGTCTCACTATCTTCAAAACATTACTTCACTCACACCTAACCTTACAATGGGAATGCTCTTGCTCCCATCCTACATAACTTCCTTAACTATACTTCTCTCTATAGTCAATACATCTGCTAACAGCCTCCTTTACCCTTTTAATTCCTGTAAGAATTACCATATTTTATAAGAACCTTAATTTGTAAAGAAGTTTTTCATGCATTGTACTAATCTGCTCCCTCAAATGCCAGTTTACTACAAATGTTGTTACCCTGTATTTTTCTACCTCTCATATTGTAATTTTTGTAAGTTGTGTAATTTTGTAATTTTAATATTTGTATTTTTCTGGAGCTTTTCTCCCCAGGACTCCACTGAAAATGGGCTCCTCATGGCCCAATGGACCATCCTGGCAAATAAATAAATAAACAAACATATATTTAAGTCAGAAAATCACAAGTTTTCCTCATAAAAATAAATTTCATGGAAGGTTTTTTCCAACAGGGGAGTCATCTGGCCAGCTTTGATGGATAACGAGCCGAATGACAGTTCAACAGGACCCACCAAAGGAGTGCTCTTTGGTAGCAAAAAAGCTCTGAAGCTTTTTACACTACTACTGTCTTTATCTTGAGCTCTGTTCAAGCTCCTGACAAATGAGGCACATGGAAGGTGCCCTTTAGCTTTGTAAGATGGCCACTCACTCTGAGTAAGACCCATTTAGCTTAGGCTACTGCACAAGTGATCCATACATGAACTTAAACTGTTATTTATTATTAGGTAAATATTATAGTAATGTTTTTAGCATTAGAAAGTTACTGTTATATCTCTGCTTTAGCTGTTAACATTTTATGCTCGTTTATAAATACGTTATAACATGATTGTATTATTATCATTTGCATTAATTTTTCTCCCTGGTACACTGCTGAAGAAGGACTTACCTTCAAACATTACATTTTCCCACTTCTGTTGCATTGCTACCCCATAATCTGTTATAATGTTGCTTACTAACACACTTCAAAAACATACTCTTTGAGCATGACAAATCAGTAGCTGTGGGTAAGACTAACATTGCTTTCTATAAAACTATTACAGCTACAGAAAATACCATTCACAACTAGATCACTATATAAATATGTAGTCAGCTATCAGGTTTGCCATTTTTTTAGGAGACCAAAGTTGGCAGTTGTTACTGAAACTCGAGATTGTACAGGAACAAAAATAACATCATTAAATGAAAAAAATATTTTCATCTTATTAAAAAATTAAAGACTCTGTGATATGCAATGTTGGTTACATGACCTAGATGCAGCATCAAAGCTTTCTGTGAAATTTACAGAGAAGCCAGAAAATATTTTTCTTACAAAATATATTAAAAGACATTTGTCTACATCTTACAGAAATAGAAGTTATGTTCTTACCATAACGTTCCATGTTAGTTGTCTTCTTCTCGCCTTCTTCTTGCTGGATGGGTTAGTTGGTTCCATATCCCACAATGCTAGGCGAGAGTTACCTCAGATCTCGTTTGTAAGCTAACCCCAGCTTATAACAGAAAAACAGTATAACTGTGAAAACATAGAATCCACCTCTAACAACAGGAAGAAGAAGGGTGACCTATATCCTGAACAGGAAATATGCATAATAGCATATAGCTAAGAAAGAGGTGGTAGAAAGAGAGGTCACGATCACAACTCCTCTAGGTCTGTCCAGCCCAGGGGAAGGAGGAAGAAGAAGACAACTAACATGGAACGTTATGGTAAGAACAATTCTTGCTGGATGGGACCCAGCACCTTGTCCTGGGTGGCCTAACGGAACAGACTCCTGAGAACAGTGGAACCAAAATTAGCTCTATGCCTAGAAGCTAAATCCAACTTATAATGGGAAATAAAAGTGTGAGGAGTAGCCCAAGTAGCCAAATGGTGTCAATAGGCAGTCTGTCTTGGAAGGCTAGAGAAGTAGCCAAAGCTCTGGTGGAATGGGCTTTAGGTTTATTAGGCAGTTTTGGTGTCTAAAACAAGGGTAATCAGAGATGTTAGCCATCTGGATAAAGATACCTTTGAAACTGGAAGTCCCTTTCTGCTTTCCGCATAGGAGACAAACAGCTGATCAGATTTTCTGAATTGTTTCGTCCTGTCCAAGTAGTACCTTAATTGACGATGAACATCCAGGCAGTGTAATTTTTGTTCAGACCTATTTGAATACTCCGGAAAAAGACAGGAAGGTCAATGCATTGGTTTAGATTTGATGTTGACACCACCTTAGGCAAAAGGACAAACTCTGTCCTTATGGAACCTGAGTAAGGAGAGACAACTGAGTGCTTGAAGTTCTGAAATTCTTCTAGCTGATGTGATAGCCACCAGAAAAAGAGTTTTCCATGATAATAACTTTAAGGAACATAAAGCTGCAGGTTAAGAATCAAAGAAGCAAGAACTAAATTTAGGTCCCAAGGAGAAGGAGGATTTCTTACAGGAGGTCTGAGAAGAAAAGGCTTTGCAGTTTGTGGGACATTAGGGCGGATTCAGAAATACCCACATGGAAATTAGAAATAGCTGCCAATTGAACCTTAAGAGTAGATGGAGATGAACCTGCATGGAAGAGTGCAGCAAGAAAATCAAGGACTAGTTGGATGGAGCGGTGAAAGGATCTATGTCCTTTCCTTGTGCCCAACATTACTCAAATAAATCTTTTCGTGGAAGATTTATGGGAAGCTATCAAAATATCTCTAACAGAGTGAGATAATTGAGGAAGCCTGGCTACAGTTGGAAGTGGAGGAACCAAGCAGTGAGGTTCAGAGAGGGAGGCCGACTGATGGATCAAAAGATCTGGAACTAGGTCCAGATTCCACGGTCGCCTCAAAAGAAATCGATGTAGAAAGGGAACCCACACTTATCGAGGCCAGTAAGGAGCAATGAGGATCAGTGAGGCCTTCTGAGCGATAGCTTTCTGTATTACTTGAGAGATCAGTGGGAAAGGAGGAAATGCATACAGAAGTCCCGGGGCCAAACTTGGACTAAGCGCCGTCCTGCTGGGTTGGCCTGGTAAAGGAATAGAGTGAAGTATTCTCTGCACTTGCTGTTTTAGGCTGACCCCACTTGAGAAATATCTCTCTCACTACAGAGTCTTTCAGACACCACTCGTGAGGCATGAGAATAGCTCTGCTCAACTGGTCCGCAATGTGATTGGACTTCCGCTATCAGAAAACGCTGAGAAGAAATCGCCCATTGCCACAGTCTGAGTGCTTGTTTGTTGATGTACCACACTACAGACATATTGTCTGTCTGGATTGCAATCGTCCCAAAGGGAAAGAGTCTTGAAAAAGCACTGCTCTCATCTCCAGAACATTTATGTGCAAGTGGCATTCGTTTGGTTGCCATGTGCCCTGGACTGTCCTGCCTGATATATGCCCCCCCCCGATCAGGGGGGCATCCGTGTCATCAGTAGCACGCCGAGGAAGTGGAACAAATGGTCTCCCCAACAGGAGCTGGGGAAGACATCCACCACATGAGATGCAGATCATAATGGTGTGAGACATTGGAAGTTCCTGGTATGACCATTGAGAAAAGAGCATCCACTGAAGGATCCGCATGTGGTATCTGGCCAATGGGGAGGAGAGTATGGGCCTGCCATGATTCCCACCACCTTTAGAAGAACCTGGCTTGGGCTCTGTGTTGTTTGTTGAAAGAAGTGACACCATTTTGAATGTCTGATATCCTTTGGAGATACCCAGTCTTTGACAAGACGAAAGTGTAATCTCTGGCCATCAGAAGGAGATGCTTGGTGGGAGCTGTGAGGAGCCAGTCGTCCAAATATGGAAACACCTGGAATCCTTTGTCGTCTCAGGTGGCAGTGGTGAGACCCAAGGGCAGCGCCCGGAATTGAAAATGACTGGTTCCCAGCCTGAAGCGGAGGAATCTTCTGGAGGCTCTGTTCATTTTATGTGATAAATCTTGTTTTCTTGACCGATCTGTTCAAGATACTGAGATCTTGGAACTAAAAGAACCTTGAGTAGATTCCGGATCCTTGTTGGTCTGCTGGCACTGGCTGAATATCTGGAAGGGATTTTTGATTGACTTGCCATTTGTCTTGTGTCAGTGATAGCCAGGCTTCTGGGTACAGTGACAATCTTCCCCCTCCTCAAATCCATCAAAAGGGAGTTGTGAAAAGGCGTCTTGAAAGGTTCCGCAAAGTTGCATAGCCATCCAGGCGTAGTCTACGTAAACAAAAGGAGTTTGTGAAAAGACCCTTGAAAGGTTCCGCAGTTGCATAGCCGCATCAGGGCGGCCAACGTACCCTGTTCCTATGGAGGACTTGGAAATAGAATTAAGGGTAGCCACCTGTGTGTCATTTTTTCGAAACATCCACAGAGACTCCTTTTGATAAAATTCCCTGTCTGCTGGAGCTGTGATGAATTTGGAGGGTCTCCTGGGAGGGGGGTCCACTGATCAGGAGCCATCCATGCCTCAGAAGGGGAACGGGGAACCCCTCAGATCATCCAGATCTGTGTCGGATGTGATAGACTCTCAGGTGTCGGGGCTCCTGAGGAGTTGGCTCTCTGCGGTCCGGGATGAGGGAGTGAGTGAAGCTTTCCTGAGGCAGCATAGAGGGAGGGGCTGACGGAGTCGACTGTGGAGTAGAGCAGGGCTCCAACCTCCGCGCATGACACCCCTGTCACCGAGCTCAAAGAGTTGAGAGGAGAGAGAGGGAAGGACGGAACAGGCACCGGACCGACCGATGAGGAGTGCTCGGAAGGGTCATGATCGGACAACCCTCGGACCCTAAGAGAATGACCTTTGGCTCCCCTCAGACAGCAGCAGGAGGAGAACCTGGAGCCGAGGAGCCCAAGAGAGGTGACCTTTGACCTTTTCTCTGGTTGGCGGCTCCGAATCTTGTCAGGGAATCCTCAGGCTTCAACAAGCCTCAAATGAGCTTGTTTTTTTTTTTCCCAGGGACCTGGGGCTGAAGCCATGGCAGACAGCTGTCAGAGACATTTTCTGACAGCACATCACACATTAATTAAACTAAAAAGGAAACAGAGTGACTTTTAATAGAAAAAAGCTTAAACTCACAGGAACCGGTAGAACAACCAACCTCGAGCTGTAGCGACAAGCGAGATCTGAGGTAACTCTCGCTAGGTGGAACCAACTCTCGAGCTTTAAAGTGGCGAGCGGAGAGAGTCGACTCGAACCCATCCAGCAGAATGAAAAGAATAGACACAACTTAACATCTACTATTATGGTGAATATACAACTTTCATATCTGATAATAAGTGAACCAACTTCAGTAGCCATGATATTAAAATCCTTAGCAAATCCTGTTGGTGATTCTGGCCATGAGAACATCTCTTTCACAACAGCACCCCTGAAAAATGATCGTCTGAAAGTAATAGCTAAGTTAAAGTTTCTGGCAAAGGTATTTATCAAAGATCGGGTGTCCATTGCAGAGGTGTTTTCAACTGCAGCTAGTTTCAGAAATGTTGACGTGGCAATGTCTATGACAGACAGTGTTAGAAATGTAACTAGGATGCAGTGAAGGGAACAACTGCCTCATGCTCAAGCTGTTAGGGGGCATGATTGTCAGGTGATAATGGTGCAGGAACATACTTCTCAAACTCTCAGCGCAGGAAATCTGGACAAAGCCTAATGTGATGGGGGACGAAGGCCCAAAAATAGAAACACATTTTAAATTTTGCTTTTAGAAACTTTGAAAGTTGCTATAATACCAGGATTTGTGTTAGCATGCATTTTCTGAAGGATATGAAGTCTGAAACTCCAATGTATGTCATTATTTAGTAACTTTAATCTTTAGATCATTCCAATGGTTTGTCAAAAAAACCCACAAATTTTAAGAGGAACAGATGAAAAACATAAGGCAAAAATCTAGACATTATGAAAATCTGTACAGTTGAGAGGTATGTGGAGGTGTGGGAAGCTGGCATAACAGTTAAGGTGTGTGAGGGGTTTGATTCCCACATGGGGTATCTGACTAGGCTTAAAATGTCCCTCAAGGGATGTTAGCTTAGTGCTGATCTACGAGCCTATGAGGAGTGTTGAAGTGGAATTTACTTCTAAAGCTAGAAAAAGACTGTGGCTTCAGAAATGAATGCTAATACTGTATATGTGATTAGAGTTGAAACATTGAAATGCTCTGTGTGTTTAGTACGGTAAATTGACTGCAGCAAGGTAGCAAGTGGCTTGTTTCAGAGCAAGAGAGTTTTTTGTCGTCTGCTTTCAGAAAACACTTTTATGTATTTATTTATTTATTTATGGTCCTCAGTTCCTCAACTCAAAATTAGGGGTGCCAGATCAAGGGAACTGTATAAAGTGCCAGATCAGCTAGCTACAAATCTGGACTGTGTTTTGGCATGGATGAGAATGGTCTCCCTCCTTTAAATTAACTTAATCTTATACATATGTATAATAATAATAATATGTATAATATACATATATTATCTCTGCCTAACATATAAAGCTATGTCAAACCCAGAGCTGTTGGACATGCTACACCTAAAGAAATCCTAATCCCTCCAAGCCACACACTCTAGGGCCCTAAACCTTGTCACCACAATAAACAGGACATGCTAGAGTGATAGATTCATGTCCCAGAGACTTCCCATACTCTGGAACAGGCTACCCATCTATGTCAAGTAAAGTTCTTCATTAGCACTCTTCAAGAAAAATCTTGATGAGTGGATGGGAAATAAGAAATACACCCTGGACATCAGTTCTGTGCCTCTGCTTGCCAGTGGACAGAAAATAACTTTCTTGGGTGGCGTAAGCCAGGGAACCTTGTTGGCTAGGCTTACGTAGGCCCTTGGGCCGATAGCCTAGTACCTACCTATGAACCTATGAACCTATGAACAGCCAGCCAACTACATAGAGAGTCTAATTTTGAGCATCTTGGATCCCTTTCTTATTCTTTAAGGGAAGAAAGAAGCAGGAGGATATTCTTATAAAATATTTTTTTACAATCTATGTAAAAATGCAGCTTCTTGTGTACATCCATACTGGGTTAGCATTTACTTTTACCAGACTAGGAGGGAAAGAATATGATAAGGTTGATTGTCTGGTTTAGGCTTGCCACAGTGGCCACCAGCTGCTTTAGTCATGAAGAAGGGATTGGTTCTGATGACTATTTGTCCTTATGAAAAACAAAATGTTGGGGATTAATAGACAAAGCTTTAACTCTTGAAATTATCCTTGCCAAAGTTGTGGTTTCTAAGAAAATGTTCTTCTAAGAGAAATTTCTAGAGCAGCCTACCAGGTTGGATGGTGATTTGCGGTGATAAGAAAACATCTATCTGACATGGGGAAAGCTATGGGGTGTGCATCACTCTCAGAAGTGAGTGACATGATCTTGCTCTGCATTATGGTACATCCAGCCCTGGGAACCTTATTATCATGCACAATGGAATGCTAGTTTTGGTAGAGTAAAATTTTAAAGTTGCCTGGATGACAGCTATGCCACAATTCACTTTTACCCAGTAAATACTAAATGAGTAGTTGTGATTGGCAAGACAAGAGGTAAGGGGGACCCCAAAATATTACCAAAATTGGTGTCACTAGATGAAGAAGGGAGAGACTTTATGTTCCCTAGTATCTAGTTTGCAAACTTGTAGGGACTCTATGTGCATCATTTTCCGAGGGGAATCTATGGCTTCTTGGAAAAATGTGTAGTTTTTGGAACAGGAATCTGTTGCCTCCCCCTTATTAAAAGGCTAAACTGGTCAAAGGGAGCAGGAATGGGCCAACGAAGCAGATGACATCAGACAGTTCTCTAGGAAGGCTAATATCAGAAGCACAAGCAGAAGTTGGATAATGCCAGAGGCAAAGCTGTTAACTGATGCACAGTCAAAGTCCAAATCACAAGCTTCCTCATGCTAGCAGCTGTCTTGTCATAATATATTTCTTGTAGTATCAAGTCCCAACAAATTATAAGAGGACAGAACAGAAGCTAGAATATAGATGTGCAGAATTATATAAACTTGCAGAATTAGAAATGGTTGTTGGACAAAAAAACAGGCTTATGTCTGCTAGATGGAGCTTATGAAACTGAGGCAGGAAGTTTAGCAGGAATAGGAGAGGGAAGTGTAGCCCTTGACTCTGCATTCTGCTCCATTATATTCAATAACATCTCAAATTTTTTAAACAAGAAAAGTGACATCCTATGACAATTCTTAAAATTCGATTTAAAATATGACTGTGGAGACTTGGGGAAATGGCAGAGACAATAGTCTAATCTTTGTTATTTTAGGGTCCTTCTCTGTCTCATTTTTATGAAGCTGCTAACCCACTTACAAACAGGACACCTTCAGGTGTCAGAGATGGTGATAAAGCAAATAAAACACTTTTGGTGTTTTTTCTGCAGCAGGGCTTTGTTTGCTATTCAGGCTCTTGTTTTGCCAAACTGGAGATGGTCAGTATGGCACATGCAAAAAAAGTTATAAAAAGAAGACACAGGAAAAAAAAAACTGTGAAAGAGGTAAATTGAGGAAACATCCAAAATTGAATCAAACAGAGCTATCAAAAGTAGAACAGTACTGCACAAAATTAATGTTTTACTCAAAGCAGCCTGGGGATATCTAATAAACAATCAAACTCTTTTGTGGTAGGAAAGAACTGGAGTGTTCCTCTATGGCACAGCATTATAAAAAGTTTTGGTAAGATGAAAAAGCAGAGGATTATTCGCTGCCTTTGTTAATGCACACAATGTTAGAATTGTTTATGAACCTGGAGCAGTATAAAATAAAAATACAGGTTTTTAAGCTCTGTGTAGCTGTGTACTTTTTGTCTATTTTTTCTAGCCATAGCTGGAAAAGTTAGGTGCATAGTTTGGTTTATCTGCCAATCGTACAAAAACATATACTAATTCACATATTCATACACTTATTTTACCAAAAAGAAGAATCCAGTTATGTCTCATGGATGTAATTTATACTGCTTTCTACTATCAGATTCCTGTAGTGCAGAATAACAAATAATTTGGATTATTCCATCATATACATCCCTATCTCAATAAATTGTAACTTTGCAAAGTTTTCAGTAACTGTTTAATCTTCACTTAACAGAAATCTTCCTGTGCAGAAAGTGCATAGTGTTAAATTGTGCCTAATTTTCAATGTCTTTCAGACAACAGGAAAACATACATTTAAAATCGTACTTTTATGCAGCATATTCCCGGATACTGTATATTCTACAATATGTACAAAGCACTGGTTTAAGTATCAAAACATTAATTAAGGAATACTGCTGAACTCCAGTAAAAATTAGGTATACTGCTGAACTCCAGTAAAAATTAATGATATTTATGCTTGTTCAGTGGAGCAGAGCATAGCATATACAGAATTTATAGCTCTGTCCTTTCACTGATGAGTTCTCCAGGACCCAGCATATCTACCAATATAAACACGGCAGCAAGGGTATTCTCTTTCATGTTCACATCCATAAAAAAAGAGCTATGAATAATCATCTACTTCCCTTCCAAGCAGGCTACTTGCAAGAGCTTATGTGTTTGTACTGTCTCTGAAACACTTCTACAACTAAACTAATTTATGCTGGTGTCTGCTTGTCACTTGCTCTAATAATTTAATCCAATACTGCTCACATCTGACATTTGATTAATGTTAATGCGTGACCAAATGGGTCTTATGGTCTTACTTACATGTTCTTCTTTCGGAAGCAAAAAAAAAAATCATTCATGTTTTTTCAGGGACAAGAGAGGGGTATTTCTTCTTAACATGCTCCTCTGAGGAAAAAAAAACAACATAATATTAGCAAGTTTATGAGACTGTCTTATTAAAGGTTGCCCAGGGACAAATGTACAAACTTTATAGGACTATTATTGTTATTGCCTCTGCTGCATAATATTTTAAAAGCTATTCATGTAAGAAAATTATGAATGTAATTACTTTTAGTTATTTTAATTCTGCAGAGCAACATCAGTTTTCATAAATCCCACACTTGATAGCAGAGCTTTTTATAACAGTCATACTTTAACCTTAGAAGTAATTGTAATTACTTATATTCTGATTATTAGGATTAATTCTGGGACAACTGGCTTCTTTTTGTGACACCAATGGCTAATTTTGAAGTATCTGCCTCATTTTCTCTGTTTTCATGAATACTGTTCTGCAAGGAAAAACACAATTCAGAAAAAGGTAGTTGTTGCAGAAGTGATGTTACACCCACTGATGCACAGTAAAAGTGTTATAACTGAGTGGTATCATCAACAAGAGATAGGTTCATATGTGAGTACTAGGCTAATGGCACAAGAGCCTTTAAAAGCCTAGCCAATAATACCCAGGATATGAAAATATTATATCTTAATTCCCCAGATATGAGATGGGGTAGTATCATGGTAGTGGGTCTTTGGGTGTTGGAGCCCTGAGTCATTTTACATACTGACTCTATCCATAAGGGATATGGGCAGTACCCCAGGAGTGAATTATGGTTCCCCATCCATTTATCCAAATTCTTTTTGAAGAGAGTGAGGGACTTGCTTTGTTTTATGAAGATGGCAAATCTATTTCATAGACAAGGCAGCCTTTGGGATACAAATCTGTCTCTCCAGCAAGTTCTGTTAGAGTCAGAAATAAAGTTCAAGTCCAAGGAACACATTACCCTTGTATAATAGTTCTTGCGAATATGTAACATGTTCATTAGGGCTGGATCAGAGAATGCCTTGTAGGTCAGGCATAAGTCAACTCTCAGTAAACAATATGAGATGGAGTAAAGTTGATCTGCATAGGATATGTGTCTTACTCTATTTTTTTAGTGAGAAAGCTCTGGGGCCACTCCGATTGGTGTAAGTGCTTGGTTATGTACATGCAGAAGACAGCACTGTACTTGACTATGGCCCTGATGAGGGCCAAGTACAATGGCACTATGACTGCCATTGATCTTGATGCCATGACTTTACTTATAAGTTCAGCCTCATAGAAGAATTTCCTCACTACTGTAGCTATCTCACGGTCAAAATTTAGGTTACTATCTAGAGTGTTTCTAGGTCCATCACCAATGGGTCTACTTTTAGGGATATGTTATCAATATTATAATTTGCAGGGATTTCTGATTTACTGAAGGGTATGATTATGCATTTTTTAGCATTTAGTCTCAGACCATGGTTTTGGCACCAGTTGTTGGCATTTTTAGGCCTGTTTGTAAGATGTCAACAGTCGTCAGCAAACTTGATGAACCAGAGGTTCAAAACATTAGCCTTCACTTCAGAAAAGTATATACCAAACACGAGGTGCCCCAAAACTGAGCCCTGTGGGAAATCACTAATAACAGATGTTTTATTGGAAGTGGATTCACCTATCCAGACAACACATGTCCTGTTAGTGAGCCAGTTGGCTATACATCTGATGATGTAGGGGTATATGTCTAAATCAGTAAGTTTATCTATGATGCCTGATTGGGGAACTGTGTTGAAAGCTTTGGCCAGGTCTAGGTAAGTGGTGTGTACCATTTTACCCTCATCCATGGCCCTGGTGACTTTCTCAAAGAAGTCCACCAGACTGAGCTGGCAAGACCTCCCCTTTGACAAAGCCAAATTGGGTCTGGTCCAGTTTTTGGACAGTTTCTATGTTTGTTATTGAGCAGGTCCATGATAATTCTATCCATGGCCTTGCAGATAAGACTGGTTAAGTGTATGGGTCTGTAGTTCCCTGGGTCAGTCCATTCCTTTGGGACAAAGCCTGTTTGGAGGCTGTGGTTAAAGAGGGTTTCTAGTGGCCTGGAGAGATTCTGTTTTAAACAATTTAGGAAGCATCACAGAATGTTGCTGGGACCCATGGAGGCTGTATTTTTAGCTTTAGTGAGTATAGTAAGGACCTGTTCTCTCATAATGACTGGTAGGGGGACGGTTGCAGGCATTTTTTTGGGTGTGGTAGGAGGTGATGGGGAAAGAAGTTTGAACTGAACTTGGACAGCAGGTTTACTCTAGTTTTAGGGTGGGTGTAAGTGTTGCCATTCATAATTAACTCAGCACATATCTGATAATAAGTGAACCAACTTTAGTAGGCTGGGTGTAAGTGTTGCCATTCATAATTAACTCAGCACATATCTGATAATAAGTGAACCAACTTCAGTAGCCATGAGATTAAAAACATAATTAAAAAAGCCTTATGTTTATCTTTCACCTGGGAAGCTATCTTTGCTTCACAGTTGCTTTGTCAGATTTGATCAACTCTCTGATTTCTTTGTTTAGACTGGTGAGGGTCGTTTTGCTCTGATTTGCTGGTTTCTTCTTGGCTTTGGTGATGATTTTGTCCTTTTGTTGAATACCCTATTTATGCAAGTGATCCACCAGGGTGGTTTATTTTTGCCAGAAATCATAGGTTTGACTCAGACAGGTACTGCCTCCTTTATGCAGCTATAAATGTGGATGTACAGTGCTTTTCTGTAGGTCTCAGTGTCATCCAGATTCAGAAGGGCTTGGAAGTTTAATAAGGTGTCACTTAGTTTGAAGTAATTGGCCTTAGCAAAGTTATTAACAGATTTGGAGTTTGATGGGGGTTCTAGGTTAGATTTAATATTAAAGGAGATCATTTGTTGTAAGATATTACCTGGGAAGAGTTAATGAATGTGAGGAAGCAGCATCCCACCCCATGTTCGTGAGTACTAGAGCTAAGATATTAGTACTTCTAGTTGGGGAGCAAGTTAGTTGCTCCAGGGCATTTGCATTGATGAAGTCCAAACATCTATAAGCAAGTGAATTATTGGTTATATAAGTCTCCCAGTTTATGGTGGCATTGTTGAAGTCACCAGTGAAGATAGGAGGTACTGCCATCCCTGCCAGGGAGAAGCAGGGCAATGGATAATGACTTGTGCCAGCACAGCTAACTGGAAATTTGGTAAATAATTATATGTCATTTATATATCATGCTGATTTGTACAGATGCTTGTGCTGAAAATGTATTTGTGATCTTTGCTTGTGTTAATGTGTTAAACTGCATCAACAGTGTACCCTGCTGAAATGAAGAGAAATGTACATGTATTATGCTATCTGAATTAAATGTACATATTTTAATAGAGGACACTGGCACAGCAATGGTTAACCAGCTGGCTTATTTAAACTTTTAGTTATGTACTCACCATAAGTTCAGATGTTTGGGATCCATCTCGCCTACATTCTGACTGATGGGACTGATGGGTTTGGAGCCGATCCCTCGGCTCCGACTCGGCACGCTTATGCTATAGAGCGAGGCCTCTAATTGGTTGAGCTATCTTTATCCCAGGATGCACCACCACTAATCCCCCAGATCTTGTTTGTCCGCATTCATGCACACAATCACAACTTGTTTATATAACATTGTTAGATGTTTCAAGATGAAACAACAGGATTCGGACCTTCTGATATCCTCTGATCTCCAAGGAAGGGGAAAGGAGGGTGGGTTATTAGGAATGTAGGCGAGATGGATCCCAAACATCTGAAGTTATGGTGAGTACATAACTAAAAGATGTTATGTGATCCTATCTCGCCTACATTCTGACTGATGGGACAGCGTCTCTAGCACCTAAATCCCGGGTGGCTCATTGGAAAACACTCCTGAGCACTGTGGAACCAAATGAAGCTCGTCCTCTAGATGCCACATCTAATTTGTAGTGGGAAATGAAGGTGTGCGGGAAGACCATGTAGCATAGCACAAATGTCACCAATAGCAAGCTTAGAATGAAATGCTACCAAGTAGCCATAGCCCTCGTAGAATGAGCCTTGACAGAGGTGGTAAGCTCTTTGTTAGAACAGATATAAGCTTGAGTAATACAGTCCCTGATCCATTTGGCAATAGTGACCTTTGTGACAGCGTTGCCCAATTTGTTTTCTGCAAAGGATACAAACAACTGATCTGTTTTCCTTGATTGTTTGGTCCTATCTAAATAAAAACGTAACTGTCTGTGGACATCTAGTGTGTGGAATATAAACTCCGCTTTATTAGAGTATTTTGGGAAAAAACTGGAAGCTCTAACGATTGTTGCAAGCATAAAGTAGAACAAACTTTAGGAACAAAAGAAGGATTTGGCCTGAGGGATACTCTGTCTGTATGAAAAACCAAGTACAGGGGTTTCACTGACAAAGCTTGAAGCTCTGAAACCCTTCTGGCTGAAGTAATTGCCACTAGAAAGGCTGTCTTCCATGATAGAAACTTTAGATCACAGGTAGCTGCCGGTTCAAAGGGAAAAGAAGTTAAGGCACGCAACACTATATCGAGATCCCATGGAGGTGCAGGATGAGAAATCGGAGGTCTTAATAGAGCAGCACCTTTCAGGAAGGTCTTACACAATCTGTTGCTCAATAAAGGTGGGTCTATGGATTCATGAAAATTAGAAATTGCTGCCAATTGTACTTTGATGGTAGAAACTGAAGAGCCTTGATTGAAAAGAGAGGTCAGAAATTTTAGTACTTCTGCCACGGGAGTAGAAATGGGGTCCAGGCCCCGGAGTTGAGCCCAAATAGCAAACCTTTTCCATCTGCTAGAATACAGTTTCTTTGTAGCGGACTTGTGGGCTGAAGATAATATGTGCACAACATCTGGATCCAGTGTCTGACTCCTGACTATCGTCGGAAGAGGAGGAGCCAGGCCGTCAATTTTAAGGTGTGGAGGGACTGCTGTAATAGTCCCGACTGATGAATCAGAAGGTCTGGGACCTGATCCAGGAACCACGGACCTTCCAGAGCATGTTTCCGAAGATAGGGAAACCACACTTGATGAGGCCAGTAAGGAGCAATTAAGATCATCCTGCTCCCTAAGAGAGATGCCTTTTGAATCACCCTGGAGAGGAGAGGAACTGGAGGGAAGGCATAAAGCAAGCCGGTGGGCCAAGGATGGACTAATGCGGGGGTTAGGGAGAAAAATTCTTTGCACTTCGTATTCAGAGGAGTCACGAAGAGGTCGCAACACGGAACTCCCCATTCGCTGAAAATCTGCCTTGCAACTGTCATATTCAGAGACCATTCGTGAGGAGAGAGGATGGTTCTGCTCAATCTGTCGGCTATGACATTGGCCTTGCCCGGTATGTGAGTAGCCACTAGGAAGCGTTTGGTCGAGACTGCCCACTCCCAAACTCTCATGGCTTCTCTGCAAAGAGGATAGGATCTGGTCCCTCCCTGTTTGTTCAGGTACCAGACCACTGACATGTTGTCTGAGTGAACAGCAATTACGCCCTGAGGGAGATAATCGTGAAGGGCTTGAAGGGACAGGAGTACTGCCCTCATTTCTAAGATGTTGATGTGAAGAGGAGTCTCTTCCGGGTGCCATTTGCCTTGGACTGACCTGCCCAGGGAATGCACCCCCCCCACCCCATCTGGGAGGCATCCGTGGTCAAAGTGGCTGCCGGAGGAGGAAGAACAAAGGGTCGTCCCTGATCCAAATTGGAGGACACTAGCCACCAGCGAAGGTCCCGTTTGCAAGATTCCGTGATCCATATGAGATGATTGAGAGGGAGTTCCTGAAAGGACCACTGAGTTGAAAGAAGCCACTGGAGGATTCTCATGTGCAACCTTGCCAATGGAACTAGCAGAACTGTGGCAGACATGGATCCCAATAGCTGCAGGACCATTCTGGCTGGGGCTTTGGACCTGGGGAGTAAGGCTCAAACTTGATTTTGAATGGTTTGAATTCTGTCTGCAGGTAGATAGACCCGCATCTGGTTTGAATCTATCTCTACCCCTATGAATCTTATTCTTTGAGATGGATGCAACACAGACTTTGGCCAATTGAAGGTGATTCCAAGGGCATTGCCCAGTGATATAGTGGCTTGCAGGCTCCGCAGAAGTAGATGCTTGGAGGTGGCAGTTAGGAGCCAGTCGTCTAGGTACGGAAACACCTGGAATCCTAGACTTCTCAGGTGAGCAGTCACTACTGCCAAGCATTTGGTGAACACCCTGGGGGCTGTGGTGAGACCAAAGGGCAGCGCACGGAACTGAAAATGACTGCCTCCTAGGCTGAAGCGCAGATGTCTCCTGGACGTTTGATGTATTCTGTTATGATAATACGCATCCTTGAGATCTATGGAGCACATCCAAACACCCTTCTCCAACAATGGGAGAATGGTTTGTAGAGTGACCATTCGGAACTTGGACTTCTTGACTGAATGGTTTAGGTTGCTTAGGTCCAAAATCTGCCTCAAGTCCCCGGTCTTTTTTGGCACCAAAAAGAATCTTGAGTAAGTCCCTAATCCGATCTGGTCTGCGGGGACCGGTTGGATGACTCCTTTTTGCAGCAGCTTTGAAATTTCTGAGGCTGCGGTATCCCGTTGACTGGGTGGCGGGTCCGGGATTTTTTTGGACTGGGGCGAGAATGGGATGGAGTAACCTCCGGCGATAATCCGAAGCACCCATCGGTCCTGAGTGATCCCTTCCCAGGCCTTCAGGTGCTTCGAAAAATGACCCCCGACTGGCTCCGGAGCAGCACAGCCAGGAAATCCCTCAGGGACTATGAAAAGCTGAAGAGCCACGAAAGGACACGCGGTCTCCAGTGTTGCGAGGGCCTCTGCCTTCTCTGGGACGGCGTCTTCCGGATGAATTTCCCCCTCCTCTGCCTCTGGAGGGGGAACCTTCCTGCTGAGAGGGGTAAGACTTCTGAGATCTATGGAACCACATTTTCCCTCCTCTTTTAGCCTTGGGATAAGGCCGAAAGGGAGTGGAAAATCGTGCCCCTACGGCAGTCAGAGTCTTACCCTCCTGTTCACAGCGGGTAAGTGTGTCTTTTATCTTGGGTCCAAACAGGGAGGACCCATCAAAGGGGGCGTCGGCAAATGAAGACTTAAAGACCTCCGCGAAATGACACAGGCAGAGCCAGGCTTGTCTCCGTAGAGCAATGCCTGTACCCGCTGCTCTACTCGCCCCTTCGGCCGCATACGAAATGAGCCTCATGGACGAGTTCGAAATGGACAACATTGTAGCCAGCTGAGAGCCAACCGTCTGGGCCAGCTCCTCAGCAGGTTACCTAAGAGGGTATCGGATAGCTCCTTAATCAGATCCCTCTGAAATCTCGTAAAGTGCGTCAGGTAGTTCAAAGACCTCAGAGTAAAGGCCGCTGAACTAAGGGTGTGCTTACCGTACCGATCCATGCTCCTAGACTCCTTATTAGGAGGATGGATGGATATAGAAGCCTCTGCTACATCTTGCTGGGTAGCAGATGCCACCACCATAGCATCTACAGCCACACCTTTCGTAAGGAACTCTTTATCCGGGGGCGCCGAGAGAAATTTGTTCGGACGAGCGGGCACTGGTTCCACAGAGTCTGGGTGTTCCCATGCCCTTCGACAGATCAAGTCCAAGAGCTCGTCGAAGGGCGGAGACACCCAGGAGGCGGAGGGCTGAGCCCCGAAGGCCTTCAGGAACACCGACTCATCAGCAGAGGGAGGTTTGGACTGCCAGCCGCCTCGTTGTTTTAGGGCTTCCAGGATGTCTGCAAAGGAGACATCATCCGAGGACGACTTGGGGGACCCCTCTGCATCATCGAGATCAGTGTCAGATGTCAAAGACTCATCAGGGGAGTCAACATGCTTCCTCTTGCACGTTCTCTTCCTGGGAGGTTTTTCCGAAGAGGCTTCAGAAGGACCTCCAGGAGTGGGAGAAACCCCAGCGGGGGTAACCTGAGGCCCAGGGGCTCCGCTGTCTACGGACAGGGGGACTGCCAATGACCCAGTCTCCAAATGTAGGGAAGGAGCTGGGGAAATTGTGGAGGTAGCCAAGGAAGATTTGGCTAAAGCACTCCTCATAGCCCTGAAGGCGGGACCACCAGAATCCTGGGAGGGTCCCCCCTCCGTGGCCACGACAGTGGACGGTACTCCCGCCGCCGACGCACCAAGAGGGAGACTTGGGACCGAAAGCATCAATCCCGAAGCCTCCCCCCCCAGGGCCGAAGGAAGAAGTCCGTGCACTGAACTCCGACCCAAGAGCCGGAGTCAGAGCAAGGGTCGGGCCCGACCCTAACACCTCCACTGGTTCCACCAGCACCTGCTCCAACGGTGCCGAAGCTGTTGGAGGAGGAAATACAGTAGGGGAGTGGACCATCGGCTACAGGAAAACGCATGGCATACACTGCACGATTCTTGCAGATGTTTAGCACCTAGACAATAGACGCACGAGGAGTGGTCATCCGTTATGGACATTTTGAAGCCACACCTCGTGCACTTTTTAAACCCGGAGGGTTTATGCTCTTTAGACATAATCAGGCTGAAAAAACAGATCACCACACTAAACAACAAAGGGTTTGACACACGAGAACAAAAATATGTATGCCACTAGCTAGTGTAAATATTTAAACTAAAGAACTTTTTTTTTTTTTTTTTTTTTTTTTTTACACACAAGATCTGTGAGCAAATACTGACAGGAAAAAAGCCTAATATATAGTACTTAGCCCAGCCAATGTTGAGACCACGTCCAAGCTCTGTAAGCGGCAAACGAGATCTGGGGGTTTAGTGGTGGTGCATCCTGGGTTAAAGATAGCTCAGCCAATTAGAGGCCTCGCTCTATAGCATAAGCGTGCCGAGTCGGAGCTGAGGATCGGCTCCGAACCCATCAGTCCCATCAGTCAGAATGTAGACGAGATAGGATCACATAACATCAGAAATAAGGGAAATGTAAATGAGCTGTTAAATCATTAAACATTACCCCACACTGCTGAGTAGGACCAATGATGCAATGTTTGGGAGCAGCCATCATCTGTTAGCTTTTGTAAAGAAGGGGGAAGTGTTTTAAATGTCTCTAGCTCCTAGGCTGCTAATGTCCTGTCTTAAAATTCAAAATGAGATGCTATGAAAAATCTAGTGTCAGGTGACCAGATGAAATCATTCTGCAAGTCATCTTGGATCATATATTTTACAGGGTGTAATCTCAGAATAGAGAGTATTCTGTTTGGGAGGGGAGCCTGACTACAAAGACTGTTCATATATTTCATCTTGCCTTGTCCAAGTAAGTTATTAGTGAACAGTAAATTTCTCTTAGATTCAGTCAGGAATATAGTAAAGCTTAGTTTAGAGAGTGTTTTTCTTTATTTGTGTGAGTCTGTCCTTCAGTGTTATTTTCAATATTTTCTGTGATTTGAACGCTGTGGTTTACTGTTAATATATATTCAATATGTTCAAGTTCTTTTATTATTTATATTTAAAACTTTTATTGTGGATGTTTCTTATAGAGAGTATCTAACCTTTGAGAGTACTTATATTTATTTGGTGACACTGTGTGGGCCACTCCAAAAGGTCTAGCCATCTTGGTGAACTACTACCATTTGTATTAGTATTAATATTGCACAGTATAATTTGATACCCTTTTAAGAGCCTTACAGTAACTGACTGGTGGCAGTGATAAGTACCTTATATTCTGGGCAGGAGGGGGCACAGCAGGTAAACTTGTGCTAGTCTTTCCAGGTAGGTGTGTGTGTGTGTGTGTGTGTGTGTGTGTGTGTGTGTGTGTGTGTGTGTGTGTGTGTGAAAATTAAATCTTAGAGTGTGTGTGCTTATCAGCTACTTGGATCAAGGACATGAACCACTGGGTTTACAGAGAGGGTACTGGTGGGGTTGACTCTGACACTCAGCTGAGGATCTAACTCTACAGCTGTACCAGCAGGGAGTCTTACTGGGGATCTGGAGTGAGACAGATATAGATGCATCCAGACCTTGGGCTGAGTGTGTTCCCTGTGTGCTGTTAAGGGAAATTATACTTAATGCAGAGAGGTCTGCATCTGGAAATACTGTGTGTATCCATTTGTATTCCAAGTGCACGTCCCTCTCCAGTGTCTGTTATGAGGACTCAGGCTCTTTCATTACTGGCCCAGCATGGGGATGACACATAGTGGTGCCTATCATATATTGGCAGCAGTGGTGGGCATCACATCACCCCATAAGTATGGTGCTAGGTTGAATATTAAGAGATTCAAGTAGCTTTAGGTAGAAGGTGTGGTTTTCTAGACTCATGTTAGGGGATCCATAGCTAGCAAAGATATGATAGGGGTCACACTGATGGTTAGTTGGGCATGGAATAGCTCAAGTGAGTCATGTTAACCAGTCTAGCAATATACTTGTCCTTTATGAACAATGAGACACCTCCTCCCTTTCTTTATCATGAGCCAAGGGGAATCAAAATGTATGAAAGGCATTGTAGCCTTTGATAGCTGGGGTTATTTCTATGGTTTTAAACCATGTTTCTGTTACTGCATATATGTCTGAATTCCCCAGGTTGAGGAGTTCTGATATTGAGCAGCAATACCTTTAGGTAGTCATGAGATATTTTTGCTATGTTGAGGGTTTAATAATTTAGCAGAGCCTAAAAAGGCACTGTGGGAATAGATACATTTTTTTTCCATTTTGCCAAGTGGTGACAAGTGTAAGCCATCCTTGTCAAAGCATCATGGTTTGTCAGTCATGTCTCTCCAGGCTGACATATTTTGAATTCCCTTGTTGTGACACCAGAAACTAAGACAACTGTAGAAGTCAATAATTTTTCACTTGTACTGTGATATCATTAAAGGTGAAGGTAGGATGTTACTCAAGGCTATAGTCATACCCACCTGGTGCATATACTCAGAGAGCTACATTATGTCTCTCTTCATATAGTCTGGTGAGGTACATCTTAGACTGTTTATGCCCACATGGACTATGACCATATCTTACTGGTACTTGTGATTTAAAGACCAAAGTGCATGTGTGATCTGACAAATCCTGACTCCAGACAGACAGCTCACTGTGATCTTCTCCTTGTTTAGCCTGGTAAGGGGAACATCAGTATGTCTTACAACAGAATCCCGAATAACTAGAATGTTTGGCTGTGTGGTATTTTGCCCTATGAGCTTGGAAGTGAGGCTAATATGAGTTTCAGAGTTATGTGTTTTGTGAGATGCTGTCTTTTTGAGTGTGCACAGGGTCACTGAGAGATGCTTTTAGGAGGTCTTGGAGGTTTGGGTAGATTACAAGTGAGTACCCCTGTATATGTGGGTCTATGTGTTTGTTCCTCAGTGTTGGTAGTGAGGGTTTTGGGAGTGATGTTAACAACCTGGTTTGCATTTTTCGTGTATGCATATGAGACCTTTTCCTCCAATGACATTGTGTATCTACATCTCTCACACACTGTGTTTGTCCGTTCTAAAATTAAATGGTTGTCAGTGAAGATGAGGCAGTTACTACACTGCCTCAGGATGCCCATATTCATCAGGTCAGAAACAGAGATGATATGGAAGTGTCTATCCATGATACCAGTTCCTTAGTAGATGGGGAGTGTTTAGTAGAGTATTCTATTAGAAGACCTGTAGTGGTACTGCCCTCTGCACAAATTGGCAGCTCTTTGAAAAACCTTGAACAGTGGGAGACTATGGAGAGCATTTTCTATAGGTTCTATAGGTTCATAGGTTGATACTAGGCTATCTGCCCTAGGGCATTTATAAGCCTAGCCAGAGTGTGTTTGGCTTTCGCCACCCTTTTAGATTAGTTGACTGTGCCTCTGTATAGTAGGTCACAGAAGATAGCCCTTTTGAGGTTAGTTTACTGTGCCTCTGTCTAGTAGGGACACAGAAGATATCCCAGGGGTAAACCTATGATCTCCCATCCACTCATCAAGATTTCTCTTGAAGAGGGTCATTGCGGGACTCTGGATTGGGATTTTGTTTCAGAGTGAGGGGAGCCTCTGGGATATGAATCTGTCCCTCCAGCATGTCCTATTTATTTCTGTGCTGAGGTTTAAGTCCCTGGAGCATGTAGTTCTAAGGGATTTGGATTTCCTGAGGTGGAGCATGTCCATTAATTCTGGGCTGGACATGGCTTTATACATCAGGCACAGATCGCCTCTGAGTAGATGGTAAGCAACTGAGTAGAGCTGGAGTTTCTTTAGCCTAACTGCGTAGGGCATCTGTTTGAGTCCCTTGATCCTCTTGGTGAGGTACTTTTGGGGTCTTTCCAGTTGCTGCAGGTGTCGGGTAAGGTACATCCCAAATGGGGCATTGTATTCAATTATGGGTCTGATGAGTGATGAGTAGAGGGGCACAATGACCTCTCTTGATCTAGATGTGAACCCTTTCATGATAAGGGGGGCTATATAGAAGGTCTTTCTAACCACTTTGGCAATGTGACTGTCAAAGGAGAGATTGCTATCTACTTGGGTCCCCAAATCCCTAATTACTTCTTCTGTACTTAATGAATTACCACCTATGTGGTAATTTGTGGGCACTTTGTTTTTCCCAAAGGGGATGACTCTGCACTTTTTGGCATTTAGCCTTAGGCCATGACTCTGGCACCAGTTATCCATCTCTGTGAGACCCTTTTGGAGGATGCTTGTGTCAGTTGGTGAGTCGATTATGGCACCTAGTTTGCAGTCATCTGCGAACTTGGTCAGCCATACTCCTCCCATGTTAGCCTGTACCTCAGAGAAATATATACCAAACAAGAGAGGTCCCAGGACTGAGTCTTGTGGGATGCCACTTTTAACTGGTTTAGAGTCTGACATGGCACCTGCAATTCTGACCATGTGGGTTCTATCCCTGAGCCAGTTTGCAACCCATCTTGTGACATAGGGGTTGATATTTAAGCTGGTGAGCTTATTTATGATGCCCGAGTGGGGTATTGTATCGAAGGCTTTTGCGAGGTCCAGGTAGGCTGTGTGGACTACCTTCCCTTCATCTATGGCCTTGATGACTGTTTCAAAGAAGTTGACCAGGTTCAAGAGGCAAGATCTGCCCTTAACAAAGCCGAATTGGGTAGGATCCAGTGTTTGGAGGTTCCCAATGACTTTGTTTATGAGTTTCATGATGATACACTCCATAGCTTTGCAGACCAAGCTAGTCAGGCTTATAGGGCGATAGTTTCCAGGGTCCGTTGTGGCACCACCTTTGTGGAGTGGGACCACTGTTGCTGTACGCCATTCCTTGGGTATATATCCTGTAGTAAGGCTGAGATTGAACAGTGACTTTATGTGAGGGCTCAGTTCTTCTTGGAGTTCGTGTAAGACGCAGCCTGGGACACCGTCCGGTCCCATTGATGCTGTGTTTTCTGCTTTGGACAGGGCAGCTCTCACCTGTGCATCTGTGATGTCAGGGAGGCTACACTCTGTTGGGATAGACATTTGCTCTTTTGGGGGGGGAAGGGGGGGGAGAAGTTTGCACTGAACCTGTCTGCCAGGATGTTGGCTATGTCTTTGGGTTCAGTGTATTTTTTGTCATTTTGAACTAACTCAGAGCATATCTGGGAGTTGCCACCCAGGTTCCTGACATAACTAAAAAAGGCCTTGTGATTATCTTTAGCATCTTGTGCAATTTTTCTTTCGAAGCTGGCCTTAGATGATTTTATGAGGGATCGTAGTTTCTTGCTAGTACTGATCAGAGATGCCTTCCCTTTTTGGGATTTTGCTCTATCATGTAGTAGCTTCCTCCTTCTGTTGTATAGCTTATTTATGGCTGGGGTCCACCAGACAGGTCTCCTGCCTTTGGAGGAATGAGTCTTGGTTTTATTTGGGATAGCACAATCCATGCATTCCTGTAGGTGTCCATAGAAAGCGTTTGTAAAGGATTCTGCGGTTTGGACCGTATTTTCCACTGGCCCGGGGGTTTTGAAGGATTCCACCTCGGTTTTGAGAAGTGTGAAGTTTGCTTTTGAGAAGTTCTTCACCGTGGTTTCCTTGGCTGGGGTGGGGACGGGATATGGATGTCCAGTGAGATTAATTTATGGTCAGATCTTACCAATGAGGGGTATACCTCTGGTATGGAACATAGAGTCCCCATGTTGGTGATGATCAGGTCCAATATGTTTTCCCCTCTTGTGGGAGTGGTGACCAGTTGTTCCATAGCATTTGAGTATATAAATTCTAGGAACCATTGGGCAAGGGTGTTGGGGCTTGAGTAGTGCTCCCAGTCTATGTTTGGGTAGTTGAAGTCACCCAATATAATGGTGTTTGGAGAGACCTTCATATTCTCCAGTGTTCTCAGGAAAGCCGAGTGGGGTTCCTGAGTTTGGGAGGGTGGTCTGTAGCAGGTTACAAACCGAAAGGCAGTTTTGCCCACTGTTAGTTGCACATGGATGGTCTCCGATGCTTCATGCAGTGCCACTAACCTGGAGGTGTGGGTATCTTTGATGAATATGGATACTCCCCCTCCTTTTGTGGTTCGGTCCAAGTTTTGGGGCCGAAAAGCATGGTATGAGGTATAACCTGGTAGTGCTGGGGTGCTCTTGGGGGCCTTGAACCAGGTTTCTTTTACTGCACAGATGTCGATATTCTCCATACTGAGGAGAGTCTCGAGTGCATACATCTTGAGGTTTAGACTTCTGGTGTTGAGCAGCATTACCCTTAGTTTCATTTTCTTTGTGCTGTCTATGGAGGTGGGTTTGTCTTTTGAGCCTTGCCTAAAAAGGCACTATGGGGGTGGCAAGAGCCTTAGCCAGTATTCGAAAGCCCAGGGGTGACAGGTGCAAGCCGTCCCTAGCGAAGCAACGTGGCTTTTCGATCATGTCATCCCAGGCTGACAGACACTGGATCCCCTTTGAATGACACCAATACTTTAGCCAATTGTTAAAATTTATCATTTTGTCTTTATACTGTGGCATCATTCTTGGTGGGGGTGAGATGCTACTCAAGGTCAGGGTCATACCGGCCTGGGCTACATGATCAGAGAGCTCCTCTATGTCTCTTTTCATGTAGTCCAGGGAGGTACGTCTCAGGTCATTCACACCAGCATGGACAATGACGGAGTCATATTTGTACTTGCTTTGGAGTGACCTGAGTGCTTGTATTATGTGGCGGATCCTGGCACCTGACAGGCAGCTTACAGTGACCTTCTCCTTGTTCAGCCTGGTGAGTGGGATGTCAGTGTGTCTGACAATAGAGTCACCTATTACAAGTGTATTAGTGTGTTGTTTAGCCTTAAGGGCTGTGACTGTGTGGCACACTGACTCTGTGAACTATGTGATACGTGGGTATTGTTGTGGGGTAGTGGTTGCTTGGATGTCTGCTTTGGAGGTCTCTGCTGCTTGGGCAGATTTTTATTTAGAGCCTCCGAGTATGTTTTTGTGTGTTTATGTGTTTGGTTTTCTGTTGTGATAGGTCTATGTGAGACTGGATTTGTGGTGTGTGTGGTTACCTTCTCCTCCTGACTGACTGCACCAGTATTGGGTTGAGAGAGCTCAGCCTCCAGTTTAGCTATATAGTTGCATCTCTCACATATATTTGAGCTTGTTGGGAGGAGAAGAGGATGGTCTGTGTACATAAGGCAGTTGTAACATTGCCTCAAGAATCCCAGATTCACCAGCTGGACTGGAGAGTAAACCCGAAACTGACTTTTGGACATGCCAGAATAGTATAAGGAACTACTTTTTGACTGATCAAAAAGGACCAATAGGGAGCCAAGTACTTAAAGGGAGTACAAGAGGGTGTAGTGCTTTAGTTTATTAGTGCTTACTTATAAGATTACTTATATGAGCAACTGCAGGGCTTTAGAATGAAAATAGACTGCTTACTTTGATATTTAGAACAGTTCTAAGGGAAAAAGTGAAAAGCAGACTTTGTGGAGTCGGGAATAGTTTAAACCCATTTAAGTGGCGCTGCCCGATGCTGCGCTATGCACAAAATCATGCAAAACTGCACAAATGTAGGTTCTAAAGTAGGGAAACTGAAAGAGATAGGAATTGACCCAGAGCGGCCAATAAGCTACTAGTTACAGGGCTGAGACCACTCCTCCAGGGACAGATAGGCTGCTCAAAGCTCCCCACTCTCACTGGTGAACAGAAAAGCTTCCTCCTATCCAAGTATGGATATGGGCAACACAGGAAACTATACCACAGTCCGCAATTCAGCAAAACTTGAAATCTGGACTAATCTAGTTCAGCCAAGGCGGGAAAAGAGAATATTTTTTATATATTTTTTTTTTGTTAATTTTTCAGGAAACAGCAGAAAAACACACAGAAAACACTGTAAATGCTATAAACAGGCTAGCGCACTTTAGTGTGTAGCCTACAACAGTTATACAATACAAAAACGACTTAAATTGATATAAAACAAAACTGTAAAAAGCAGAAGGCAAATGCAATTTAAACTTTTTGAAGCACAGATCAGTTAGAAATTCGCTTTTTAGGTGGGAAAAGGCAGTCAGAGCAAAAAAACCAGAGAAAAAATACTTAAATCTGGAAAAGTCTCACTTGGGTCTCTCTGTTGCCTGTATCACTCTGCAGGACACGACTAGGAGCTGTGCGGAGTTGTATACTGGTGCAAAGCCATGCAAATGTGGGTTTTGAAGCAGGGGAAACTGAAAGAGATATGAATTTACCCAAAATGGCCAATAAGCTACTAGTTTCAGGGCTGAGACCACTCCTCCAGGGACAGATAGGCTGCTCAAAGCTCCCCACTCTCACTGATGAACAGAGAAGCTTCCTCCTATCCAAGTAAGGATATGGGCAACACAGGAAACTATAGCACAGTCCGAAATTCAGAAAACCTGAAATCTGGACTAATCTAGTTCAGCAAAGGCGGGAAAAGAGAATTTTTTTTTTCACGAAACAGCAGGAAAACACACAGAAAACACTGTAAATGCTATAAACAGGCTAGTGCACTTTGGTATGTAGCCTACAACAGTTGTACAATACAAAAATGACTTAAATTAATATAAAACAAGTGCAAAAACTGTAAAAATCAGAAGGCAAATGCAATTTAAACTTTTTAAAGCACAGATCAGTTAGAAATTCACTTTTTAGGTGGGAAAAGGCAGTTGGAGCAAAAAAAAAAAAAACAGAGAAAAAATACTTAAATCTGGAAAAGTCTCTCTTGGGCCTCTCTGTTGCCTGTATCACTCTGCAGGACACCACGAGGAGCTGTGCGGAGTTGTATACTGGTGCAAACCGCGCAAATGCGGATTTTAAGCAGGGAAACTGAAAGAGATAGGAATTGACCCAAAACGGCCAATAAGCTACTAGTTTCAGGGCTAAGACCACTCCTCTAGGGACAGATAGGCTGCTCAAAGCTCCCCCCTCTCACAGGTGAACAGAGAAACTTCCTTCTATCCAAGTAAGTTAATGGCAACACAAAAACTTGTAACACAGCCCTGGATTCAGCAATAACCTGAAAACTGGACTATACTAGTTCAGAAAGGTGGGGAACAAGTATATAATTCTTTTTTCAGAAAATAGAGCAGATACAATCAAAATTAGCCCACAAAGGCCAATAAACTACTAACTTCTGGGCTGAAACCACTCCTCCAGGGACAGATAGCCTGCTAAAAGCTCCCCTCTCTCACAGGTGAACAGAGAAACTTCCTTCTATCCAAGTGAGGTATGGCAACACAGAAACGTGTAACACAACCCTGGATTCAGCAATAACATGAAAACTGGACTATACTAGTTCAGAAAGGCGAGAAACAAGTATATATATATATATATATATATATATATATATATATATATATATATATATATGTTTTTTCCAGAAAATAGAGCAGATACAATCAAAACAATACTTTACCCAATTAACCAGTTAAAAAGCATAAAACTGAGCCCTGTTCCAGTAGTCTTTGATCAGACAAGGTCTAACTGCACAGTCCTGCCACTAGGGTACAGAGAAACCTTCTCCAAAAAAGATGGCCTGGGTCAGTGCACAAGTCATACAAACAAAGTTAGATCCAGAGGATTTTAAACTGGAGAGATGTGCTTATATACAAGACACTGGGAGCTGTCTTTGATGCACAAATGTGAGGCTTTTATTCCCGCAGGATGAAAGACTTTCATGTACTTAAGACCTCAGGGTAATCAAATAAACACACAAACCTTCCATCAGCAGTTTCCAACTTATATGGGTTAAATTCAGTTCTCTGGTCCTACTAGAGTGCAAAGGTACCCTTCTAATGTAAAAATACTGGTTTTGACCTGACTGCAGTAAAAATGCTTTACAAGAAAAGTCAGAATTCCTGCAGTATTAGGAATCCTTGGAAATAACTTCACTAACCCTGAGAAATGTTCACAAAATAAGAAAAAACACAAAATAAACCTACCAGCATTTTCCAACTTGGATGGGTTGAATTCAGCTCTCTGCTCCCACCATAGTGCAAAAGAACCATCTTAATGTAAAATGAACTGGTTTTGAGCTCAAGTGCAGTAACAAATGCTTTACAACAAAAGTCAGAATTCCTGCAGTATCAGGAATCCTTGGAAATAAGATGACTAACCTTGAGAAATGTTCACAAAATACAAACAAAAAGTGTACCTCATAAGAGAATTACAACACCGAAAAACTTTGCAAAACTTTTGGCAGACTCGGGAGAACTTTGGCAAACTCAGAATAGCTTTTGCAGTGTCAGAGGAGGTAAGGAAATATCAGAATTCTGTTAAAACAACCTAAGAGCAGTATAGTAACAAACAGATGGCATTTCTTTAACATGTGCAGGCTCAAAAACAGTGATAAATTCAACCCAATCAATAAATATAGCAAAGACGTGACACATAGCCCACAAACTCAGTGTGACACTCAACCACAGCCCATAAGGCATAACAATGTACCTAATAATAAAACGAAGAAAAGGACTGCCAAAAAATCTGGTAAATGCTCTATCCTTGTATCAAATAGTATATAAATAAATGTCATAAGGCAAAAGGATAGAGCGAAGCAGAATCAGTCTCTGGTAATACCAAGTAGCGTAAGATGCTCAAAGTCCCAGAAGTGGTCCAAACCAAATAAAACAAATCCAAAAATGTGTAAAAAGTGTGGATGGTTAAATCCACACAGAAATTTATTAGAAAATATCCGGACAAAAACTGTTAGCGCTTTCGCTTAAAAAGCTTCTTCAGACATAAAACCATTCATCTAACATCAAACATTTATATACTGCACTCAAATTTTAAAACAGCCAATAGAACAGCATCAATTGTTGAGCATTAAAGTGGCCTCACACTAATAACAAATTCTTCTATTACATTCAGTAAACATCTCAAAGGCTGTTAATGTAAGACCAAAAACCAATGTAATAGCCAACAAAATAACTAAGTAGGTAAATACATTCATAGTATATAGTTAAAACCATTCATATCATGCATAATAAAAATATATATAAAAATATATATACACATTGAATGTAAGTGCATATAGAAAATAAATAAATGAGCTTAAATGGAAAAATCATATTAGCATCTGGGGTATACTATCACTTGAAAATGTATATGCGTACTTATGTGACAAAAAATAATGGAGATATTACTCCTATTATTCCTACACTACTCATTTATGTAAGAATATATAAATGCATATAGATATACCTTGTATATGTCCCAAAAATATATATAAATTATACAATATCTTAGGAACCCATAGAAGCTGTCACTTGTTGTTCCTGCGTTTCTTAAGAAAGGGCTTGATAGAGGCCCTCTCATTCAGTCCCTTCCCTCTATCTGCCCTTAACCTTATAATCCAATCACTTTCTATACTCTCCGTATGGTTCCGAATATCACCCTCTCGTGCACTAGGTTGAATCACTGCCAATGCTCTAAACAGAAAATTGTGTGTAGTACCACATTGAGCTACATGTTTGGCTAATGCATTGCATTGTGAGCCTTTCTTAATATGGTAGATATGCTCATGTATCCTGTCCTTGAATGGTCTATTGGTTTTGCCAACATAAAAAGATGAACAGAGCTGGCATGTAGCTAGATAAACTAAATGTGGAGTCATACAATTAGCTGAGGCTTTCATTTTGAATATTATATTCAAATCTGGATGAAGAAACTCATCTTTTATATCTATGTAGGGACAAAAATTGCATATGCCACATGGTTTGGTATGCATGTCTCTAAATTCCAAGTTCTGGTCTTTAGGATAACAAAGCAACCTCTTCAAATTTTTCTTATTCCTGTATAGAAAACTAGGTTGTTCACCTACAACCTTTCTAATGTCCTCATCTGTTTGTAGAACTGGCCAATGCCTACTGATAATCCCTCTAACCTCCCTATGATCACTGGTGTAAAAAAATGGGAACTTGACTGAGGAATAGGTAGGTCTAAAGCATATTTTTTGATCCCTATCTCTGGGTCCAAAGTAAGGAGCAGCTATATTAGACCTTAACTCAGGAATACTACAAAGTTGTTCCAACAAGTTCAGCCTCCTTATATCCTCTCTCCAAAAGGTTCATTCCGAGTTTCACTAGTTCGTCAACAAATCCCATATCCATGGGATTCATTCTAGAGGACCGTATGCCCTGACCTTTAATGATGTTTTTGAACACATAGGAGGGGTGCATACTGGACCTCAGTAGGAGTGTATTAGCATAACAGGACTTCCTATGTATGCCAGTATTGATCAACCCACAAGTCAACCTTTCAATATATATATCAAGAAAATCTATCCTATACATAGAATATTCTATGGTAAATCTAAGAAAGTCAGTTAGACTATTCATGCTGGTGAAAAGTACATCTAGCTGTTCCGGGCTTCCATCCCACAATATAAACAAATTGTCGACAAAACGATGGTAGAACTTAACATGTGCCTCAAAAATGGGTAAACAGAATGGATTCCTCCCATTGTGTCAGAAACATGTTGGCATAGCTGTTGGCACAAGGGGTACCCATAGCTACTCCATCCTGCTGCTGGTATATCCTATCCGGAACATGAACAAATTGTTCTCCAGTACCAGTTCCAAAAAATAGGTAATGAGATCTCTTTGTACTTCTGAGTATTCACTGTGTTTTTTTAAATACTCTAATATATACAACACCCCCAGTTCATTTGGTATAACAGTAAAGAGTGATTGTACATCGAGAGTTACAAAGACTAGACCTTCAACATTAGTAAGACCTCCTAGACAATCATATAGGTCCACTAGAAACTGTTTAGAATCTTTTAGAACAAACATGTTGTGGTTTAAAATCGGTCTCAAGTGTTTCTCTACATAAATGGACAGGCGTTCTGTAACCCATCCCCCACCAGATACTATAGGTCTCATTGGGGGGTCACCTATATCCTTATGGATCTTGGGGAGGCCTTGTATAAGGGGAATCAATGGAGTTTTAACTAACAAGTAATCCAGCAGTTCTTTGTTGATAATACCTCCTTGATGGATATCAAACAATGTGTTAATGACATGGTTCATAATGGCATGTAATTCAATCTTGCTTATCATACTATAAAATCTGTCATCCAACAGCTTATTCATAGCTATATTATACTGTATAGTGTCCATAATCACTATCCGTCCCCCTTTGTCAGCAGGTCTAATAACAATTGTTGCCTGTGACTGCAATTTCCTCATACACTGTCTCTCTTTAAAAGTAAGATTATCCTTCCTCTTATATTTCCTTCGTTTGTCCAAGAGCTCATGGTATTTATATAAATCCTCTTCTGTTAGTTTATAATAAGCTTCTACAAAAGGATGGTTCAAAGGGTTTTAACTATATACTATGAATGTATTTACCTACTTTGTTATTTTGTTGGCGATTACATTGGTTTTTGGTCTTACATTAACAGCCTTTGAGATGTTTACTGAATGTAATAGAAGAATTTGTTATTAGTGTGAGGCCACTTTAATGCTCAACAATTGATGTTCTATTGGCTGTTTTAAAATTTGAGTGCAGTATATAAATGTTTGATGTTAGATGAATGGTTTTATGTCTGAAGAAGCTTTTTAAGCAAAAGTGCTAACAGTTTTTGTCCGGATATTTTCTAATAAATTTCTGTGTGGATTTAACCATCCACACTTTTTACACATTTTTGGATTTGTTTTATTTGGTTTGGACCACGTCTGGGACTTTGAGCGTCTTACGCTACTTGGTATTACCAGAGACTGATTCTGCTTCGCTCTATCCTTTTGCCTTATGACATTTATTTATATAACAATGTACCTAACACTCTAGTCATAGGTGACTCTATAGTCAGGCACACTGATGTTCCACTCACCAGGCTAAACAAGGAGAAAGTCACTGTCAGCTGCCTGTCAGGTGCCAGGATCCGCCACATAACGCATGCACTCAGGTCACTCCACAGCAAGTACAAATATGACTCGGTCATTGTCCATGTTGGTGTGACTGACCTGAGACGTACCTCCCTGCACTACATGAAAAAAGACATGGAGGAGCTTTCTGATCTTGTAGTCTAGGCAGGTATGACCCTAGCCCTGAGTAGCATCCTGCCATCACCCAGAATGATACCACAGTATAAGGACAAAATGACTGACTTCAACAATTGGCTAAGCTTCTGGTGTCATTCTAAGGGGATCCAGTATCTGTCTGCCTGGGATGACATGATCAACAAACCACAATGCTTTGCCAGAGATGGCCTGCACCTGTCACCCTTGGGATTCCAGATACTGGCTAAGGCTCTTGCCACCCTATACTGTCTTTTTTAGGCAAGATTCAAATGACAAATTCACCACCGTAACAGGTACAAGCAAGCAAAATCTGAGGGTAATGCTACTCAATGCTAGAAGTCTAAACCTCAAAATGCACTCACTCAAGGCACTCCTTAAAATGGAGAAGATTGACATCTGTGCAGTGACAGAGACCTGGTTCAAGGTTCCAGAGAGCACCCCTGCATTACCAGGCTATAATTCATACCACACCTTTCAGCCACCTAACTTGGACCGAAGCACTAAAGGCGGAGGCGTGTCAATATTCATTAAGGATATCCACACCTCCAGGCTAGTTGCTCAGCATAATGCATCTGAGATTATCCAAGTGCAACTAACTCTGGGCAACACTGCAATGCAAATTGTAGCTTGCTACAGATCCCCCACCATGCCGCAGGATGCCCACTCCTCATTTCTTGATACACTGGAAAATATTAGAGTACAACCTAACACCCTAATAATGGGTGATTTCAACTACCCCACCATTAAATGGGAAAAATACTCATGTACCAACTCTTGTGCTAATGTTTTCTGGAATTCATAAATTCTAATGCCTTGGATCAACTTATCCACACCCCCACCAGGGGCAGCAATATCCTAGACCTGGTCATTACCAACATGGGCAACCAGTGTTCCACACCAGAGGTCAATTCTTCGTTGGTCAGATCTGACCACAAGCAAATCACCCTAGACATCCACATCCTAGCCCACCCCCCATTAGAGAAACCACTGTAAAAAATTTCTCCAAAGCCAACTTCACGCTTCTTAAGACAGAAATGGCAAACTTCACGACACCCATGCTGATGGACAGTAGAGATATGACTGGTGAATCCTATACAATTGCACTTTATAAGCACTTACACAAGTGCATGGATCGTGCAATCCCTAACAGAAACAAGATGTTATCATCCAAAAAAAGGAAGCCAGTCTGGTGGTCCCCTGCTATAAACAAACTCTACAACAGAAGAAAGAAACTGTTGCAAAAAAGAGTAAAATCCCATGATTGGAGGAACTTCGTGGTCAGCCTCAGTAAGAAGCTGAGATCCCTCATATAATCCTCCAAAGCTAGTTACGAAAACAAAATCGCCACTGATTCTAAAGACAACCACAAAGCATTCTATAGCTATGTCAAGAATCTCAATGGCAACACTCAGATCTGCTTTGAATTACAGCACAATGGCACTAAATATACAAAACCAACTGATATTGCCAACATCCTGGCAGATAGGTTCAGTGCTAACTTTACCCCTCTCTCATCCCATAAAGGGCCCATCTCTATACTGGAAGAATGCAAAGTACCTGTAATTATGGCTGCACAGGTAAAAAACACACTCTCCAAAGCCAAGAACAAAGCATCCATGGGACCTGACAACATTCCAGGCTGCGTTCTACATGAACTACAGAACAAACTGGCACCCCACCTAAGTACCATGTTCAATCATAGCCTCACTTCAGGCTTTTTGCCCACTGAATGGTGCATAGCAATGGTTATCCCACTCCACAAAGGGCGAGCCACCACGGACCCTGGGAACTATGCCCCATTAGCTTGATGAGCCTGGTCTGCAATTCTATGGAGCGTATAATCATGGAACTTATAAACAATGATGTTGGTAGTCTCCAAACTCTGGACCCCACCCAGTTCAGGTTTGTAAAAGGCAGATCATGTCTCCTAAACCTGACAGACTTCTTTGAATCAAAGCTGTAGATGAGGGTAAGGTAGTAAACACAGCCTATC